>NC_069503.1:1149568149-1149768149 GCF_027579735.1 Bombina bombina | reverse complement strand
TGCGACCGGATCTCATGATCTTTGTGAAGCACCAGGGTGCTGAACTGAGGCCAAAGTAAAGGCAGGTGAATTTCCAGGTTCGTCCTTGCCATAGGAACTGGAGATAGTGGCAAAATGATTGGTGCATGGGGACTGTTAGATAGGCATCTTTTAGATCTAGACGGATCATCCAATTGTTCAACTGGAGAATGTCCCTGTGGAGATGGATGCCTTCCATCTTGAAATGTCTGTATACCAGAAATCGATTGAGTTCTTTCAAGTTTATGACCAGACAGGCACCCCCATCTTTCTTTTTTACTACGAACAACTTGCTGAAGAAACCCTGTGACTGGGATTCCTCAATAGCACATTTTTACTATAACTGAGTTTTTTTGCCATAACTGAGTTAGTTCTGAATCTATCAGACATTGCATTTGTGGTGGGAAAGGTATAGGGGCCAGAGGACAGGGTTGGGATGGGAATTGTACAAATTCTAGGTGGAAACCCTGTATAGTCTGAAGTACCCATGGGTCTGATGTAATTTTTGACCATGTTGAAATATAATGGGCAAGTCTGCCCCCTAAGTTTTTGTTGAAAACAAGAAGGGATAAAGTGGTGCTCACCTGGTTTGGGTCCTGTTGGGGGCATTTGTAGCTGTCGAGGGGCACCTCTATTTCTGAAGTTTTTACCCCTGGTGGGGAAGAGAGGTCTAATCTGTGGCGCTGTGTAGGTTTGCCTGAAGGAACCTCTGAAGTTAGCATGGCTGGACAGGGAATTCCTGAACCTGCCAGCCCTGGCAAAAACACCTTGTTGGGCATATAGGACCCTTCTGACGTTGGATTGGGCCTTATCAAGATTCGTGAAAGCTGATACTTATCGGCTGAGATCCCTAATAAAAGATTTGCCAAATAGTAGCCCTTTTGCTGTGGAGCCTCCTTCCGAGCAGGCCATTTCTGCCAATTTAGGGTCAAGGCGAGATAGAACCGCTATGCGGCGTTCTATGGATAAAGACACATTTGTATTTCCCAGAAGACATATTGTCCTTTGCGCCCACTCTCTGATTTGTATGGGATCTAATGATTGAGAGGATATTATAGCATTGTCCGCTAACTGAAGGATCTGTGTCAGTGGTTCCACTAGGTCCAGGAGTTTATCCTGAGTGGGCTTTAGTGACATGTCAATGCCCCTTCTAGTGTCTCTACCACTTTGGGTCATGAAAGTGACAATATTAGGCTCAAATTCTGGGGTTTGAGCTAATTTGTCTGGGAGGATAGGATGGGGGCATTCCACCCGTAATTTGTTCCTGGCTGAATTATACAGGGGTTTACGTAACTAGTATTGTAACAATTTTGTAATATGTGGGGCAGGGGACCATTCAGAGGGTCTAGGGTGCCTCAAATTATCCGGATCAAACATGGGTTCATAATAGCATTTTCTATAACCTCTGAGTTATAGATTCCCCTAAGAGATTACAGTTACCGATTGTAAAGAACAGGTTAAAGAGTGATGCACTGCTTCTCTCCTTCAATAGTTTTTTTGTTAGATCTTGTTGGCCTTAATTGGCATTTAATCACTCTTTAACCTGTTCTTTACAATCGATAACCGTAATCCCCTTAGGGGATTCCTAGGCTTGCAATTGACTAATTGTATGTAAGGCGGTAAGGGGATCTACACCATATTACTTATATAGCCATTGGGACATGAGGATACCGTTACATTGGTATTAGATCAGGTTATTATAGGAGTACTAACTCTAATTATATAGATTTTCAGGTCTTTCCCGACCTCCTGTGGAGAGGTAGCAGTGCTCATTCTACGTTGTTTTTAATATCATCCATTAAACACACACTATTTTTATTGGTGGCATGGTCCACATCTTTATTTTATTTGAATATACTACTATTAAACATTATGTTTCATTTGTATTTCATATTCTCATATCGCACTCCACTTTATGTGTATATGGTAACCACCTTTCAAGTGTGCCCACTAATACTTCTGTTCTTCCCTCTCTTATATTTTTTGTAAACTATTAGATTAGGTGTAAATGTTTTTATTTTGGATCATTTTGTTTATTTTTCGTAATTTATTGTTTGTTATATTTTGTAATTTAGTATTTTTAATTTTTTTAATGTTACTTACATTTTTTAGTAGCGTTAGGTTTATTTCAATGTGTAATTTAGTTTATTTAATTGGTAGTTATTTTAATTTTAGTATAATAGTTAGGTTAGGTTAATTGTTAGTTTTTAATTTCACAGGTAAGTTTTTATTTATTTTAAGATAGGGATATTGTAATTTTAATATAATGTTTGGGGGTTGCAGGATTTAGGGGTTAATAGTTTAATTTAGTTAGTTGTGGGGGGCTGGCTGTTTAGGGGTTAATAGCTTTATTATAGTGTCGGCGATGTTGTAGTGCGGGGGAATAGGCGTTAATAACTTTATTATAGTGGCGGTGATGTTGGGGAGCGGCGGAATAGGTGTTAATAACTTTTATTAGTGACGGCGATGTCGGGAGTGGCAGATTAGGGGTTAATAACTTTATTTAGGTGTCGCAATGTCGGGGGCGGCAGATTAGGGGTGTTTAGACTTGGGGTTTATGTTAGGGTGTTAGGTTTAAACGCAACTTTTTTTCCCCATAGACATCAATGGGGTAGCGTTACAGAGATTTTTCATTCCGCGCTTCAGGTGTTAGGTTGTTTTCTAACACTCTCTCCCCATTGATGTCTATGGGGAAAACATGCACGAGCACGTATTCTCAGCCCTTGGATTTTGTGCGGTATGGAGCTTATCGCCTTATCACTTGTAATGGCAGCGCTATGGAGCGTGAAATAACAGAACTTTTGTTGCGTTCGTTTCGCACCCTCTATAGCGCAAAATTCGTAATCTGTGCGTTTGAGAATGATAAAATATTGTATTTGTCTTTGGTCTCACTGTCACTTATTGCAATATACACGTGGTACTCTCATTGCCTGTTCACTGACTCTGGAGCAGAGACCGAACATTACAAGTTGTGCACTAAACCCGGTGTGTAAATATCTCAAAAAACTTTCCATAGCTCTGCCATTACAAGTTACCGAAAAACCTCCTTGTGCTGTGCGTTATGGTGTGATAAGCTCCATACCGCACAAAAGCCAAGGCCTGACTTCACGTGCACGTGCACATTTTCCCCCATAGACATCAATGGAGAGAAAGTGTTAGAAAAAAACTAACACCTGCGATCGCTATAACGCAATCCCCATTGATATCTATGGGGACAAGTAAGTTATGTATAAATATAACACCCTAACATAAACCCCTAGTCTAAATACCCTTAATCCGCCGCCCCCGACATCGCTGACACTAAATAAAGTTATTGACCCCTAAACAACCACCCTTGACATCTCCAACACTAAATAAAGTTATTAACCCCTAAACCACCGCCCCCACATTGCAAACACCTAAATAAAACCTATTAACCCCTAAACCGGTAGCCCCCCACATCCCTACTACTATAATAAACCTATTACCCCTACATCGCTACTACTATAATAAACCTATGAACCTCTAAACCGCCGGCCCCCCACAATGAGACATGCTAAATTAAAATTTTAACCCCTAAACCTAATAGCCCCTAACTTTAAATTAAACTTACAATATAACTACCTTAAAATAAATAAAAACTTACCTGTGAAATGAAAAAAAACTAAAATTAAACTATAAATAAACCTAACATTACTATTTAAAAAAAATAAAAATATTTCAATATTAAAAAATCCTAACACTATGAAAAAATAAAAAACCTAACATTATAAAAAAACACTAAAATTACGAACAATTAAAAAAAACCCTACTAAAGTTACGAAAAATAGAAAAACACTAAGATTACAAAAAATAATAAATTAAATTATCCAAAATAATAAAAATTAAACCTAATATAATACCCCTATAAAAACAAAAAGCCACCCCAAAATAAAAACACCCCCTAAGCTAACAATAAACAACCAATAGCCCTTAAAAGGGCCTTTTGTAGGACTTTTCCCTTAAGCAATCAGCTCTTTTACCTAAAAAATTACAAAGTCCCCACTAACAGTAAACCCCCTCACCCAACTAACCCCCAAAATAAAAAACCTAAGTCTAAAAAAACCTAAGCTACCCATTACTCATAAAGGGGCATTTGTATAGGCATTGCCCAATTAGCTCTTTTGCGCCCATAAAAAAAAGCCCTAATCTAAAAAAACAACCTTACACTAACCACAGAAAATGTACTCACCATTCCTGAAGTCCGGAAGTCCAGGCAGAGCAAAGTCTTCATACAGGCGGCAAAGATCTTCCTCCAGTGCGGCACCATCTTCTATCTTGGGGTACCGTTGCATTCCTATTGGCTGAAATATTCAATTTGGCCAATAGGATGAGAGCTGCTTAAATGCTATTGGCTGATTTGAAGATAAGCTATAATGATAGCGGAATAGCCGGACCGCACAACCTGTAATATAGGTGAGCTAAACATTCCACACTCAAAAGCCATTTTTTAAATAAAGAATGGAGAGTTGCATAAAGACTAAAATGCTAGTGGTATAGCCGAACCGCCACGACTTGTAATACGGGAGACTTGCATATTCCGTGTGCAATGGACAATTTTTTAGCGGTAAAGCCGTACCGCACAACTTGTAATCGTCCCCAAAAAAGTAATTTCTGTAGAACCTCTAAGATTCAACCTCAGAGTGTGAGTATAATGATAAATATCAGTGCGCACAGCGATACGGCTGATACTACCTGTCCCTGCATCTTACACATAAGTATTGACTCATTGGGAAGTGAAGAATATCAGCAGGGAATGTCACAAACTGCAGACAGATTCTACTGGTGAGGTGCAAACAGTGGCAGAGAGTGTCACACCAATGATCCAATTGTTTTATGCTGAAGTGAAACACAGCTAATAAAAAGTGTTCACCAAAAAAGTATTTCAATAAATAAAAAGTATTTTAATATAAAAAGTATATACATATTATTGAGGAAGAGGTACAGGATAGATTGGTGGTCTCTGAGCTTTTAGAAAGTTGTAGAAAGCGTAAAAAAAAGCATTTGAGTTTTTTTCAGATTGTCTATATATCGTACATACAGTGCATTATACATAAAAAGCATAATACATACAGTGCATGATACATACAGTGCATGTTACATACAGGGCATGTTACATACAGTGCATGTTACATACAGTGCATGTTACATACAGGGCATGATATATACAGTGCATGTTACATACAGTGCATGATACATACAGTGCATGATACATATAATGCATGGTACATACGGTGCTTGATACATACAGTGCTTGATACATACAGTGCATGATACATACAGTGCATGTTACATACAGTGCATGTTACATACAGGGCATGATATATACAGTGCATGTTACATACAGTGCATGATACATACAGTGCATGATACATATAATGCATGGTACATACAGTGCTTGATACATACAGTGCTTGATACATGCAGTGCATGATACATACAGTGCATGTTACATACAGTGCATGTTACATACAGTGCATGGTACATACAGTGCATGTTACATACAGTGCTTGATACATACAGTGCTTGATACATACAGTGCATGATACATACAGTGCATGTTACATACAGTGCATGGTACATACAGTGCATGATACATACAGTACATGATACATACAGTGCATGATACATACAGTGCATGTTACATACAGTGCATGTTACATACAGTGCATGATATATACAGTGCATGATACATACAGTGCATGTTACATACAGTGCATGATACATACAGTGCATGATACATATAATGCATGGTACATGCAGTGCTTGATACATTCAGTGCTTGATACATACAGTGCATGATACATACAGTGCATGTTACATACAGTGCATGATACATACAGTGCATGGTACATACAGTACATGATGTATACAGTGCATGTTACATACAGTACATGGTACATACAGTGCATGGACATACAGTGCATGATACATACAGTGCATGTTACATACAGTGCATGTTACATACAGTGCATGATATATACAGTGCATGATACATACAGTGCATGATACATATAATGCATGGTACATACAGTGCATGATACATACAGTACATGATACATACAGTGCATAATACATACAGTGCATGTTACATACAGTGCATGGTACATACAGTGCATGATACATACAGTACATGATACATACAGTACATGATACATACAGTATATGATACATACAGTACATGATACATACAGTACATGTTACATACAGTACATGATACATACAGTACATGATACATACAGTACATGATACATACAGTGCATGATACATACAGTACATGGTACATACAGTACATGATACATACAGTGCATGATACATACAGTACATGATACATACAGTGCATGATACATACAGTACATGTTACATACAGTGCATGATACATACAGTACATGGTACATACAGTACATGATACATACAGTACATGGTACATACAGTGCATGATACATACAGTACATGGTACATACAGTGCATGATACATACAGTGCATGATACATACAGTACATGGTACATACAGTACATGATACATACAGTACATGGTACATACAGTACATGATACATACAGTACATGATACATACAGTACATGGTACATACAGTGCATGTTACATACAGTGCATGATACATACAGTGCATGGCACATACAGTGCATGATACATACAGTGCATGATACATACAGTACATGATACATACAGTGCATGATACATACAGTGCATGTTACATACTGTACATGATACATACAGTGCATGATACATACAGTGCATGGTACATACAGTACATGTTACATACAGTGCATGATACATACAGTACATGATACATACAGTACATGATACATACAGTGCATGTTACATACAGTACATGGTACATACAGTGCATGATACATACAGTACATGATACATACAGTGCATGATACATACAGTCCATGATACATACAGTACATGATACATACAGTACATGATACATACAGTGCATGTTACATACAGTGCATGATACATACAGTGCATGTTACATACAGTACATGATACATACAGTACATGATACATACAGTACATGATACATACAGTGCATGATACATACAGTACATGATACATACAGTGCATGATACATACAGTGCATGGTACATACAGTACATGATACATACAGTACATGATACATACAGTGCATGATACATACAGTACATGGTACATACAGTACATGGTACATACAGTACATGATACATACAGAGCATGATACATACAGTATATGATACAAACAGTGCATGATACATACAGTGCATGATACATACAGTACATGATACATACAGTGCATGATACATACAGTACATGATACATACAGTACATGATACATACAGTATATGATACATACAGTACATGATACATACAGTACATGATACATACAGTACATGGTACATACAGTGCATGATACATACAGTACATGATACATACAGTGCATGATACATACAGTGCATGGTACATACAGTGCATGATACATACAGTGCATGATACATACAAAGCATGATACATACAGTACATGGTACATACAGTGCTTGATACATACAGTGCATGATACATACAGTACATGATACATACAGTACATGATACATACAGTGCATGATACATACAGTACATGATACATACAGTGCATGATACATTCAGTGCATGTTACATACAGTACATGATACATACAGTACATGATACATACAGTACATGATACATGCAGTGCATGATACATACAGTACATGATACATACAGTGCATGATACATACAGTGCATGATACATACAGTGCATGTTACATACAGTACATGATACATACAGTGCATGATACATACAGTACATGATACATACAGAGCATGTTACATACAGTGCATGTTACATACAGTGCATGATACATACAGTACATGTTACATACAGAGCATGTTACATACAGTACATGGTACATACAGTACATGATACATACAGTACATGATACATACAGTACATGATACATACAGTGCATGTTACATACAGTACATGATACATACAGTGCATGATACATACAGTGCATGATACATACAGATCATGATACATACAGTGCATGATACATACAAAGCATGATACATACAGTGCATGATACATACAGTGCATGATAAATACAGTGCATGATACATACAGTACATGATACATACAGTACATGATACATACAGTGCATGTTACATACAGTACATGATACATACAGTGCATGATACATACAGTGCATGATACATACAGTACATGATACATACAGTGCATGATACATACAGTGCATGATACATACAGTACATGATACATACAGTGCATGATACATACAGTGCATGGTACATACAGTGCATGATACATACAGTGCATGTTACATACAGTGCATGATACATACAGTGCATGATACATACAGTACATGATACATACAGTGCATGTTACATACAGTGCATGTTACATACAGTACATGATACATACAGTGCATGATACATACAGTGCATGATACATACAGTACATGATACATACAGTACATGATACATACAGTGCATTATACATACAGTACATGATACATACAGTGCATGTTACATACAGTACATGATACAACTATTTCTAAACCTTGGTTTGTTAGCCCTAGAGCCTAGAGTATTCCAGGTATAGACTTTGTTATTTAAATAATCATTGTTGTCCCTCTTAAACTTCCTCACTTTAAAGTTGTCAATTTCAGCTCTAAAATTAGTAACTGTATCTTGAAGCAATTTGTCAAACTCACTATATTTAGGATGCTTAAGAAATTTGTTTAATTGAACTTAGATAATGTTCCTCCCTAATTTTAGTGAGCTGACATTGCTTATATTTAATGATCAACTTTATTTGTCTCTTAGATCAGTCACTTAACACCTCATTCCACTCTTTGTCATCAACCTGAAAAGTGGGAAATTTTTGTAGTCTCAGTCCCCTTTGAATCAGGTCAATAGTCAAATATGTTTCCAGGGACCTTTTGTCCCACCAACTAGTAAGAATGAACAGGTTTTTCAGTTAGCTCCCAAAGAACTAGAAGACGGAGGAAACATAGGTCACGGAGGAAAAGGGAAAAACAAGGGCCTTACCAAAGATGAATGGCCGCAACAAATACAAAGTTTAAAGATCATCAATATATCCCATACAACTTTAACATCTGCAGAGACAGAGGTACTAAGTTTAGGACTTGGTTTTGTCCCTACTAATTAGTTTAATCTATTTGAGACCATAATGGACGTGAACAGACTAGTGAGGGATTTAACACTTAAAAATACTTTTGGGGAGATACTAACATTACAGAAGATAATAATACAGTGTTGTGGTTCCAGGGGTACCCTCTTACCTGGGCACCAGTGGTGGGCTCAGCATGTGTGGTCACGGCACCCCACCCCTGCAACTGTCAGGGCTTTCCTGGGTGTTTGCGTGGCTGAGCGTACAAGCGAATTTGCGTGTGTCTGCGCGGGTGTGTGAGCGTGAATTAGCGGGTGACCGTGCTGGTGCATGCCCGCGGCTGATGTGCACAACACATTCCTGGCTCCTGACTGACAGGGGGAGTGTTCTGTGGCTACACCCTTGTCTCCCATAGTTGCTCAGGTGACTGTTGCACCTGTGTTATCTGAGCAACGGGGGCGTTCCTGGGCCTTGCAGGGTTTAAAGCCCTCTCACTCATTGTTAAGTTATTCTACTGGCTGATTCACAGAGACTAAGCAATTATCCTGTTTCCCTACCTTGTATTCTGGATTTCCCTGGCTTTTGACCTTTGGCTTGTTTTTGACATTGCATCTTTGCTATCTGCCCGGACCGTGGATACTCTTGACTTCGATCTCTGCTTCAATCCTTGCCTGTTGTGACGCCTTGGACTTTGTCTATTTTTTGTTCTCTGCCACTGGGTTCCATTCCTGCTTTGGGACTTTTCCCTTCCGTTACTTACAGTGATGTACAATTGTGATTTTGAACAAAAATACATGATATTTTTTAGAGTAGATTTTCTGACCTCTAATGATGATAGAATTAAATGCAATCATAGTGGTTTTAAACCCAGATCTATTTTTTATCCTACCAAAACCAGGGGTCCTTTCTTAGAGGCTTTTCACCACTGAGTTGAAGAGGACTTAATTAAATTATCTGATAGACCCAATAAAGTGGTTTATAACCTTAGTCAGGACCAAAGAGAGGCACTAGATAAGTTAAGAGAGAGACAACATTGTGAAAGAGGCTGCAAGGGGGGAGTGTAGTGGCCATGGAGAGGGAACACTATCTTAAGAAGGTGCTACATCAACTTACTGACAAGAAAGTGTATAGTCCATTGCGCTTTAACTGAACAGAAAGATTTAGTATTGAATTGCAACATCTTTTAGATGATGGTCTAATGAAAGTTTTTTTTCCATCTGGATACTTTCAATTACCTATTTGTCCAGAGACCCGTCATCTCCATCTTTCATCACCTCCTGAGGGTACATAAGTCCTTGGAGGAGGTGAAGGGGAGACCAATTGTCTCTGGAATAGGTTCTCTTTTCAAGAAATTATCTAGATGGATTGAATCACTGTTACGGCCAATTGTATACTAATTGCCCTCATAAGTAAAAGATACTAAGCATCTACTTATTATTTTAGATGATGTTGTTTGGGATGATAAATGCTTGTGGCTCACAGTGGACGTTGTAGGTCTCTACTCTGCTATTCCACATGAATATGGACTGAAGGCAGTCAGGTATATACTATTGCATTTTAACAATTATGATGTGGATCTAATGGAGTATATTGTAGAGGCTCTACAATTTCTGCTCACTCATAACTATTTTAAGTTCCATGACTGCTAATATCTCTAAAAACGTGGGACAGCGATGGTGGCCAAGTTTGCCCCATCATGCGCCAACCTTTTTATGGGTTGGTGGAAGTTGTCCCACGTTTTTGGAGATAATAACCCCTATAGAGACAATAAACGAGCATACAAGAGGTATATTGATGACCTCTTGTTTATCTGGGTGGGAACCGTTTCTGAAGCCAATGTTTTTGTTGAATGCCTTAATAAAAATGATGTGGGCCTTGAGTTCACCTCACAAATGGAACAAATAATGATTCCATATTTGGATGTTACCTTGATAGGTGACACAAATCATGGCTGGATTACAACCATCCTTTATTGTAAACCCATTACATATAACTCATTGTTACATGCCAGGAGTAATCATTCTCACCATACAGGGTTTGTGGTTGCCAAGGGGCAGTTTATGAGAATGAAGTGAAATTGTTCCTTGAAAGAGGACTTTCTAAAAGAGAGTGACATTCTAAAGCAACAGCTGTTAGAGAGAGATTACTCCAAGAAAGTTGTAAACAGAGCTTATCTTGAGGTCAGTAGGATGCCTTAATAAAAATGATGTGGGCC
This sequence comes from Bombina bombina, assembly GCF_027579735.1. Lineage (NCBI taxonomy): Eukaryota > Metazoa > Chordata > Amphibia > Anura > Bombinatoridae > Bombina > Bombina bombina. The sequence continues at coordinate 1,149,756,723 of NC_069503.1, read as the reverse complement.
TTGAGTTCACCTCACAAATGGAACAAATAATGATTCCATATTTGGATGTTACCTTGATAGGTGACACAAATCATGGCTGGATTACAACCATCCTTTATTGTAAACCCATTACATCTAACTCATTGTTACATGCCAGGAGTAATCATTCTCACCATACAGGGTTTGTGGTTGCCAAGGGGCAGTTTATGAGAATGAAGTGAAATTGTTCCTTGAAAGAGGACTTTCTAAAAGAGAGTGACATTCTAAAGCAACAGCTGTTAGAGAGAGATTACTCCAAGAAAGTTGTAAACAGAGCTTATCTTGAGGTCAGTAGGATGGATAGAAGTTTGATGCTGAAAAATACTTCAATAAGGCCCAATAAGAACAGGTTAGATGATTTTAAGCCCACTTTTATAACTAGTTACAGTACACAATTGAAGGAGATTTGCAATATAGTCAACAGACACTTACCCATATTATCAGCAGAGGATAGCCTTATGGAATATGTTTCAAAGGGGTGCAATTTTGTATCTAGGCGTGCATGTACTATTGGCAATATGGTGGCCCCAAGCATGCTCAAAAACAAAAGTAGCAATGGTAGTAGCTGGCTTAAGATAAAAGGGCACTATAAGTGCCATAACTCGAAATTCATAGCCTGCAAACATTGTAAAATTACCACCCAATTTCAATCAGGAAACACTAATGAAGTTTTTGATTTGACCAGTTGTACCAGTTGCAGGAGAACTTTTGTTTTGTACTTAGTAGAATGCACTCTGTGTGATGGTCAATATGTGGGTTGTACCACCAGGGAGGCCCGCACTAGAATCAGAGAGCACCTTAATGACATCTCCAACAATGATGAATGATCAGACCTCTCGAGATATTTTATAACCGAACACGGGGGTGATGTTTCATCTTTTGTGTGGCAGGTTATAGAATGGGTTCATAACCCTTAGAGGGGAGGTGTTAGATCAGCTCAATTGCTATTAAGAGAAGCATTATGGATTTTCAAACTCAGAACAAGGAGACCCTTTGGTTTCAATATTGATGGAGATGTCATTATTTCTGGAAAAGAAATGAAGTGTCTCTCTTTTAAAGTAATTCAGTGCTCACTGCGGAGTGTATTTCTAACAGTTGCTAATAGTATTTATGTCCAATGTATAGTGAATTTCATGAATTTTATATAGTTATTGTTTTTGACCTTTTGAGGAACGGATTAATCCACCAGGGGTTGTTTACATCTGTATAGAGTGTATACATAGTGCTACTTATCTACTGTTAAAGATTAAACATTGTGTTAGAAATTGTTACTAACCTCCAATGGTATCAGTACTGTGGTATTTAGAGGATTTCACACACGTTATCCCATTGTATTATATGTCCCTGATTGTCATTTTAAACTATTTGTACATATTAGTTAAGCATAGCCATTATGTTATGAATATAGTATTGTACTGGGAAATCTGTTACATCATTTGAAGTCAGTATTTAATGTATGTGAATATAGCTAGGTCAGGCATTATATGATTAGCAAGCAGCTTAGAAGGTGTGTCAGTTTTAACCAATGATATGTGACTATAGAGTGTATATATAGGCAGGGTAATAGCTAGCCAATCATGTCTATGATTTAGGCAGGAGTAGCCGACGGTTTGATGCCTTGTCTGATATTCCTACTCACTGGTGTTTTTAGCATCTGATGTTTTCCTGACTATCTTAATAAAGAAGTGGTTTTAGAGGATCGCTGTTTCCCTGGTCTTTCTGCTTTGCAATTATTCATACAGCTTGAACCTCTGCACTTGAATCTTGTAGCTGCACTGCAATTGGAGCGAATTGAGTCCTAGCTTACTCCCAATTGGACATCGGGGTGAGTGTCTGACGTCAGCTGTTTCTGTATTGAAGCTAGACGGCTTTGACTACGGAGCAGGTGAATTGATCATGCTTGTGTCAAACAGGAGAGCGGACCGGGACAGAGGAGACTGAATGAGTGGGGACCCCAACCGTACAATGGGATACAGTGACAACTTCATTCTGGTGAGAGATCCACAGTCCTTTTTCAGTTTTCCTATATGGTTCCTTATCTGGCCTGTGAAGTGTTTTATTTATCTAACTAAACAGAGGGGCACACAATTTCACCTGTGTCTTGCTCATCGAAACGCTGTTATTTGGCTTAGCAATACTAGCCTTGAGTTGAGAGAAGTAGTGTTTGTATACTGTTCTGTAAACGCTGTTATTTGGCTTAGCAATACTAGCCTTGAGTTGAGAGAAGTAGTGTTTGTATACTGTTCTGTAAACGCTGTTATTTGGCTTAGCAATACTAGCCTTGAGTTGAGAGTAGTAGTGTTTGTATACTGTTCTGTAAACGCTGTTATTTGGCTTAGCAGTACTAGCCTTGAGTTGAGAGTGTTTGTATATAGTTCTGTAAACGCTGTTATTTAGCTTAGCAGTACTAGCTTTGAGTTGAGAGTAGTAGTGTTTGTATATAGTTCTGTAAACGCTGTTATTTGGCTTAGCAGTACTAGCCTTGAGTTGAGAGAAGTAGTGTTTGTATATAGTTCTGTAAACGCTGTTATTTAGCTTAGCAGTACTAGCTTTGAGTTGAGAGTAGTAGTGTTTGTATATAGTTCTGTAAACGCTGTTATTTGGCTTAGCAGTACTAGCTTTGAGTTGAGAGTAGTAGTGTTTGTATATAGTTCTGTAAACGCTGTTATTTGGCTTAGCAGTACTAGCCTTGAGTTGAGAGAAGTAGTGTTTGTATATAGTTCTGTAAACTCTGTTATTTGGCTTAGCAGTACTAGCCTTGAGTTGAGAGAAGTAGTGTTTGTATACAGTTCTGTAAACACTGTTATTTGGCTTAGCAGTACTAGCTTTGAGTTGAGAGTGTTTGTATATAGTTCTGTAAACGCTGTTATTTGGCTTAGCAGTACTAGCCTTGAGTTGAGAGAAGTAGTGTTTGTATATAGTTCTGTAAACGCTGTTATTTAGCTTAGCAGTACTAGCTTTGAGTTGAGAGTAGTAGTGTTTGTATATAGTTCTGTAAACGCTGTTATTTGGCTTAGCAGTACTAGCTTTGAGTTGAGAGAAGTAGTGTTTGTATATAGTTCTGTAAACGCTGTTATTTGGCTTAGCAGTACTAGCCTTGAGTTGAGAGAAGTAGTGTTTGTATATAGTTCTGTAAACGCTGTTATTTGGCTTAGCAGTACTAGCTTTGAGTTGAGAGTAGTAGTGTTTGTATATAGTTCTGTAAACGCTGTTATTTGGCTTAGTAGTACTAGCCTTGAGTTGAGAGAAGTAGTGTTTGTATACAGTTCTGTAAACGCTGTTATTTGGCTTAGCAGTACTAGCCTTGAGTTGAGAGAAGTAATGTTTGTATACAGTTCTGTAAACGCTGTTATTTGGCTTAGCAGTACTAGCTTTGAGTTGAGAGAAGTAGTGTTTGTATATAGTTCTGTAAACGCTGTTATTTGGCTTAGCAATACTAGCCTTGAGTTGAGAGAAGTAGTGTTTGTATATAGTTCTGTAAACGCTGTTATTTGGCTTAGCAGTACTAGCCTTGAGTTGAGAGAAGTAGTGTTTGTATATAGTTCTGTAAACGCTGTTATTTGGCTTAGCAATACTAGCCTTGAGTTGAGAGTAGTAGTGTTTGTATATAGTTCTGTAAACGCTGTTATTTAGCTTAGCAGTACTAGCTTTGAGTTGAGAGTGTTTGTATATAGTTCTGTAAACGCTGTTATTTGGCTTAGCAGTACTAGCCCTGAGTTGAGAGTGTTTGTATATAGTTCTGTAAACGCTGTTATTTGGCTTAGCAGTACTAGCTTTGAGTTGAGAGAAGTAGTGTTTGTATATAGTTCTGTAAACGCTGTTATTTGGCTTAGCAGTACTAGCCTTGAGTTGAGAGAAGTAGTGTTTGTATATAGTTCTGTAAACGCTGTTATTTGGCTTAGCAGTACTAGCCTTGAGTTGAGAGAAGTAGTGTTTGTATATAGTTCTGTAAACGCTGTTATTTGGCTTAGCAGTTCTAGCCTTGAGTTGAGAGAAGTAGTGTTTGTATATAGTTCTGTAAACGCTGTTATTTGGCTTAGCAATACTAGCCTTGAGTTGAGAGAAGTAGTGTTTGTATACAGTTCTGTAAACGCTGTTATTTGGCTTAGCAGTACTAGCCTTGAGTTGAGAGAAGTAGTGTTTGTATATAGTTCTGTAAACGCTGTTATTTGGCTTAGCAGTACTAGCTTTGAGTTGAGAGAAGTAGTGTTTGTATATAGTTCTGTAAACTCTGTTATTTGGCTTAGCAGTACTAGCCCTGAGTTGAGAGAAGTAGTGTTTGTATATAGTTCTGTAAACGCTGTTATTTGGCTTAGCAGTACTAGCCTTGAGTTGAGAGAAGTAGTGTTTGTATACAGTTCTGTAAACGCTGTTATTTGGCTTAGCAGTACTAGCCTTGAGTTGAGAGAAGTAGTGTTTGTATATAGTTCTGTAAACGCTGTTATTTGGCTTAGCAGTACTAGCTTTGAGTTGAGAGTGTTTGTATATAGTTCTGTAAACGCTGTTATTTGGCTTAGCAGTACTAGCTTTGAGTTGAGAGAAGTAGTGTTTGTATATAGTTCTGTAAACGCTGTTATTTGGCTTAGCAGTACTAGCCCTGAGTTGAGAGTGTTTGTATATAGTTAGCAGTACTAGCTTTGAGTTGAGAGAAGTAGTGTTTGTATATAGTTCTGTAAACGCTGTTATTTGGCTTAGCAGTACTAGCCCTGAGTTGAGAGTGTTTGTATATAGTTCTGTAAACGCTGTTATTTGGCTTAGCAGTACTAGCTTTGAGTTGAGAGAAGTAGTGTTTGTATATAGTTCTGTAAACGCTGTTATTTGGCTTAGCAGTACTAGCTTTGAGTTGAGAGAAGTAGTGTTTGTATATAGTTCTGTAAACGCTGTTATTTGGCTTAGCAGTACTAGCCTTGAGTTGAGAGAAGTAGTGTTTGTATATAGTTCTGTAAACGCTGTTATTTGGCTTAGCAGTACTAGCTTTGAGTTGAGAGAAGTAGTGTTTGTATATAGTTCTGTAAACGCTGTTATTTGGCTTAGCAGTACTAGCTTTGAGTTGAGAGTAGTAGTGTTTGTATATAGTTCTGTAAACGCTGTTATTTGGCTTAGCAGTACTAGCTTTGAGTTGAGAGAAGTAGTGTTTGTATATAGTTCTGTAAACGCTGTTATTTGGCTTAGCAGTACTAGCTTTGAGTTGAGAGTAGTAGTGTTTGTATATAGTTCTGTAAACGCTGTTATTTGGCTTAGCAGTACTAGCCTTGAGTTGAGAGAAGTAGTGTTTGTATATAGTTCTGTAAACGCTGTTATTTGGCTTAGCAGTACTAGCCTTGAGTTGAGAGTGTTTGTATATAGTTCTGTAAACGCTGTTATTTGGCTTAGCAGTACTAGCCTTGAGTTGAGAGAAGTAGTGTTTGTATATAGTTCTGTAAACGCTGTTATTTGGCTTAGCAGTACTAGCCTTGAGTTGAGAGAAGTAGTGTTTGTATATAGTTCTGTAAACGCTGTTATTTGGCTTAGCAATACTAGCCTTGAGTTGAGAGAAGTAGTGTTTGTATGTAGTTCTATTCTATTATGGCTACCTAGCAGACAGAAGTCTAACTGATGTGGGCTGCTTCGCCTTAAAATGCCCGGCCTATTTTTGTTTCCAATTTCACCTTTTCTGCGTTTTCTGTTAATTTCCCCTTTTAATAACTCTAATCCACTCACTTTTATGTATAATAAATGCTGTTTGGATCAGGATAAGCATTTCCTGCTTCCTACTTAGAAATGACATCAGGAAATACCAGGTACGCAAGTGATCATGTTCCACCAATTTATAACATGTATCTTCTAGCAATAAATGGATTACTTCATTCTGATACATTTCCAGTAATTCCAACAACAAGAGCAAGCTCAGCAAGTCCTAGATAGCATATATCATATTGCATAATGTATGTGAGAGAAAAGAGCGCCACCTGCAGGTTTTATTGCACATTCACATGAACAATATGGTGAGAAAATCTGAGATATTTATATGACTTAATAGGTCTCCCTCTGGTGGGAGGGACTGGAAGTACAGTGTAGGGGAACCTCTCCCTTGCTCTAGGGTAGCAGCTTGTGCACACATATTATACTAACTCACGTGGGAAATGTGTGGTTTATATGAATTACCATACAATTCATCTGGGGAGGGTTTGACCCTCAGCTTATTAGTCACAGCTTTATGTATAATGTGCACATATGTAGGGGAAAGCTGTAGGAAATAAACATGATATACTAACATTTTATAGTACAAATATCGCTCAATAAATACTATAAGTTCTATAGGCATGAGAGGGAGAGAGAAGAGTTTGCTCAGCGCTAGCATTTCCCTACAAACTAAACACACTGAGTACTGACTTGTTAGGACCAGTTGTGCTCATCATTATTTAATAACAATATTGTGCGGGTGAGAAGGGATGGGGGAGGAGGCAGATGCAGAATCGGACAAAAGGCAGAAGATATAAAAAGTAGGAATTGTACAGGGAAAAGGGAATCACACAGTGGGTTGGATTCATGGCAGCTTGTTAGCTACATTTTAACTTAAAGGGACATGAAACACAATGTTTTTTCTTTCATGATTCAGATAGAGAATACCTGCAGGCAGTATACATTGTCACCTCCAGTGATCTGTTATATAGAGAGTCCTGCCTGCAGTGTACATTGTCACCTCCAGTGATCTGTTATATAGAGAGTGCTGCCTGCAGTGTATATTGTCACCTCCAGTAATCTGTTATATAGAGAGTCCTGCCTGCAGTGTACATTGTCACCTCCAGTAATCTGTTATATAGAGAGTCCTGCCTGCAGTGTACATTGTCACCTCCAGTGATCTGTTATATAGAGAGTGCTGCCTGCAGTGTACATTGTCACCTCCAGTAATCTGTTATATAGAGAGTCCTGCCTGCAGTGTACATTGTCACCTCCAGTAATCTGTTATAGAGAGAGCCCTGCCTGCAGTGTACATTGTCACCTCCAGTAATCTGTTATATAGAGAGCCCTGCCTGCAGTGTACATTGTCACCTCCAGTAATCTGTTATATAGAGAGCGCTGCATGCAGTGTACATTGTCACCTCCAGTGATCAGTTATAGAGAGCCCTGCCTGCAGTGTACATTGTCACCTCCAGTGATCTGTTATATAGAGAGTGCTGCCTGCAGTTTACATTGTCACCTCCAGTGATCAGTTATAGAGAGAGTGCTGCCTGCAGTGTACATTGTCACCTCCAGTGATCAGTTATAGAGAGCCCTGCCTGCAGTGTACATTGTCACCTCCAGTGATCTGTTATATAGAGAGTGCTGCCTGCAGTGTACATTGTCACCTCCAGTGATCTGTTATATAGAGAGTGCTGCCTGCAGTGTACATTGTCACCTCCAGTGATCTGTTATATAGAGAGTGCTGCCTGCAGTGTACATTGTCACCTCCAGTGATCTGTTATATAGAGAGCACTGCCTGCAGTGTACATTGTCACCTCCAGTGATCAGTTATAGAGAGCCCTGCCTGCAGTGTACATTGTCACCTCTAGTAATCTGTTATATAGAGAGCACTGCCTGCAGTGTACATTGTCACCTCCAGTGATCAGTTATAGAGAGTCCTGCCTGCAGTGTACATTGTCACCTCCAGTGATCTGTTATATAGAGAGTGCTGCCTGCAGTGTACATTGTCACCTCCAGTAATCTGTTATATAGAGAGTGCTGCCTGCAGTCTACATTGTCACCTCCAGTGATCAGTTATAGAGAGCCCTGCCTGCAGTGTACATTGTCACCTCCAGTGATCTGTTATAAAGAGAGTGCTGCCTGCAGTGTACATTGTCACCTCCAGTGATCTGTTATATAAAGAGTGCTGCCTGCAGTGTACATTGTCACCTCCAGTGATCAGTTATAGAGAGTGCTGCCTGCAGTGTACATTGTCACCTCCAGTAATCTGTTATATAGAGAGTCCTGCCTGCAGTGTACATTGTCACCTCCAGTAATCTGTTAATATAGAGAGCCCTGCCTGCAGTGTACATTGTCACCTCCAGTAATCGGTTATATAGAGAGCCCTGCCTGCAGTGTACATTGTCACCTCCAGTAATCTGTTATATAGAGAGCCCTGCCTGCAGTGTACATTGTCACCTCCAGTAATCTGTTATAGAGAGAGCCCTGCCTGCAGTGTACATTGTCACCTCCAGTAATCTGTTATATAGAGAGCCCTGCCTGCAGTGTACATTGTCACCTCCAGTAATCTGTTATATAGAGAGCGCTGCATGCAGTGTACATTGTCACCTCCAGTGATCAGTTATAGAGAGCCCTGCCTGCAGTGTACATTGTCACCTCCAGTGATCTGTTATATAGAGAGTGCTGCCTGCAGTTTACATTGTCACCTCCAGTGATCAGTTATAGAGAGAGTGCTGCCTGCAGTGTACATTGTCACCTCCAGTGATCAGTTATAGAGAGCCCTGCCTGCAGTGTACATTGTCACCTCCAGTGATCTGTTATATAGAGAGTGCTGCCTGCAGTGTACATTGTCACCTCCAGTGATCTGTTATATAGAGAGTGCTGCCTGCAGTGTACATTGTCACCTCCAGTGATCTGTTATATAGAGAGTGCTGCCTGCAGTGTACATTGTCACCTCCAGTGATCTGTTATATAGAGAGCACTGCCTGCAGTGTACATTGTCACCTCCAGTGATCAGTTATAGAGAGCCCTGCCTGCAGTGTACATTGTCACCTCTAGTAATCTGTTATATAGAGAGCACTGCCTGCAGTGTACATTGTCACCTCCAGTGATCAGTTATAGAGAGTCCTGCCTGCAGTGTACATTGTCACCTCCAGTGATCTGTTATATAGAGAGTGCTGCCTGCAGTGTACATTGTCACCTCCAGTAATCTGTTATATAGAGAGTGCTGCCTGCAGTCTACATTGTCACCTCCAGTGATCAGTTATAGAGAGCCCTGCCTGCAGTGTACATTGTCACCTCCAGTGATCTGTTATAAAGAGAGTGCTGCCTGCAGTGTACATTGTCACCTCCAGTGATCTGTTATATAAAGAGTGCTGCCTGCAGTGTACATTGTCACCTCCAGTGATCAGTTATAGAGAGTGCTGCCTGCAGTGTACATTGTCACCTCCAGTAATCTGTTATATAGAGAGTCCTGCCTGCAGTGTACATTGTCACCTCCAGTAATCTGTTAATATAGAGAGCCCTGCCTGCAGTGTACATTGTCACCTCCAGTAATCGGTTATATAGAGAGCCCTGCCTGCAGTGTACATTGTCACCTCCAGTAATCTGTTATATAGAGAGCCCTGCCTGCAGTGTACATTGTCACCTCCAGTGATCAGTTATAGAGAGCCCTGCCTGCAGTGTACATTGTCACCTCCAGTGATCTGTTATATAGAGAGTGCTGCCTGCAGTGTACATTGTCACCTCCAGTGATCAGTTATAGAGAGCCCTGCCTGCAGTGTACATTGTCACCTCCAGTGATCTGTTATATAGAGAGTGCTGCCTGCAGTGTACATTGTCACCTCCAGTGATCAGTTATAGAGAGCCCTGCCTGCAGTGTACATTGTCACCTCCAGTGATCTGTTATATAGAGAGCCCTGCCTGCAGTGTACATTGTCACCTCCAGTGATCTGTTATATAGAGAGTGCTACCTGCAGTGTACATTGTCACCTCCAGTGATCAGTTATAGAGAGCCCTGCCTGCAGTGTACATTGTCACCTCCAGTGATCTGTTATATAGAGAGTGCTGCCTGCAGTGTACATTGTCACCTCCAGTGATCTGTTATATAGAGAGTGCTGCCTGCAGTGTACATTGTCACCTCCAGTGATCAGTTATAGAGAGCCCTGCCTGCAGTGTACATTGTCACCTCCAGTGATCTGTTATATAGAGAGTGCTCCCTGCAGTGTACATTGTCACCTCCAGTGATCTGTTATAAAGAGAGTGCTGCCTGCAGTGTACATTGTCACCTCCAGTGATCTGTTATATAGAGAGTGCTCCCTGCAGTGTACATTGTCACCTCCAGTGATCAGTTATAGAGAGTCCTGCCTGCAGTGTACATTGTCACCTCCAGTGATCTGTTATATAGAGAGTGCTGCCTGCAGTGTACATTGTCACCTCCAGTGATCAGTTATAGAGAGCCCTGCCTGCAGTGTACATTGTCACCTCCAGTGATCTGTTATAAAGAGAGTGCTGCCTGCAGTGTACATTGTCACCTCCAGTGATCAGTTATAGAGAGCCCTGCCTGCAGTGTACATTGTCACCTCCAGTTATCTGTTATATAGAGAGTGCTGCCTGCAGTGTACATTGTCACCTCCAGTGATCAGTTATAGAGAGTCCTGACTGCAGTGTACATTGTCACCTGCAGTGATATGTTATAGAGAGCACTGCCTGCAGTGTATATTGTCACCTCCAGTGATCAGTTAGAGAGTGCTGCCTGCAGTGTACATTGTCACCTCCAGTGATCTGTTATAGAGAGTCCTGCCTGCAGTGTACATTGTCACCTCCAGTGATCTGTTATAGAGAGTCCTGCCTGCAGTGTACATTGTCACCTCCAGTGATCTCTTATAGAGAGTCCTGCCTGCAGTGTACATTGTCACCTCCAGTGATCTCTTATAGAGAGTCCTGCCTGCAGTGTGCATTATCACCTCTAGTGATCTGTTGTAGAGAGTGCTGCCTGCAGTGTACATTGTCACCTCCAGTGATCTGTTATAGAGTGTCTTGCCTGCAGTGTACATTGTTACCTTCAGTGATCAGTTAGAGAGTGCTGCCTGCAGTGTACATTGTCACCTCCAGCGATCAGTTATAGTGAGTCCAGCCTGCAGTGTACATTGTCACCTCCAGTGATCTATTATAGAGAGTCCTTCCTGCAGTGTACATTATCACCACCAGTGATCTGTTATAGAGAGTCCTGCCTGCAGTATACATTGTCACCTCCAGTGATCAGTTATAGAGAATGCTGCCTGCAGTGTACATTGTCACCTCCAGTGATCAGTTATAGAGAGTCCTGCCTGCAGTTTACATTGTCACCTCCAGTGATCTATTATAGAGATCCCTGCCTGCAGTGTACATTGTCACCTCCAGCAATCAGTTATAGTGAGTCCTGCCTGCAGTGTACATTGTCACCTCCAGCGATCAGTTATAGTTAGTCCAGCCTGCAGTGTACATTGTCACCGCCAGCGATCAGTTATAGTGAGTCCAGCCTGCAGTGTACATTGTCACCTCCAGTGATCTATTGTAGAGAGTCCTTCCTGCAGTGTACATTATCACCGCCAGTGATCTGTTATAGAGAGTTCTGCCTGCAGTATACATTGTCACCTCCAGTGATCAGTAATAGAGAATGCTGCCTGCAGTGTACATTGTCACCTCCAGCGATCAGTTATAGTGAGTCCTGCCTGCAGTGTACATTGTCACCTCTAGTGATCTATTATAAAGAGTCCTTCCTGTAGTGTACATTATCACCGCCAGTGATCTGTTAGAGAGTCCTATCTGCAGTGTACATTGTCACCTCCAGTGATCAGTTAGAGAGTCCTATCTGCAGTGTACATTGTCACCTCTAGCAATCAGTTATAGTGAGTCCAGCCTGCAGTGTACATTGTCACCTCTAGCGATCAGTTATAGTGAGTCCAGCCTGCAGTGTACATTGTCACCTCCAGTGATCTATTATAGAGACTCCTTCCTGCAGTGTACATTGTCACCGCCAGTGATCTGTTATAGAGAGTCCTGCCTGCAGTATACATTGTCACCTCCAGTGATCAGTTATAGAGAGTTCTGCCTGCAGTGTACATTGTCACCTCCAGTGATCTGTTATAGAGAGTTCTGCCTGCAGTGTACATTGTCACCTCCAGTGATCAGTTATAGAGAGCCCGACCTGCAGTGTACATTGTCACCTCCAGTGATCAGTTAGAGTGCTGCCTGCAGTGTACAGGGAGTGCAGAATTATTAGGCAAATGAGTATTTTGACCACATCATCCTCTTTATGCATGTTGTCTTACTCCAAGCTGTATAGGCTCGAAAGCCTACTACCAATTAAGCATATTAGGTGATGTGCATCTCTGTAATGAGAAGGGGTGTGGTCTAATGACATCAACACCCTATATCAGGTGTGCATAATTATTAGGCAACTTCCTTTCCTTTGGCAAAATGGGTCAAAAGAAGGACTTGACAGGCTCAGAAAAGTCAAAAATAGTGAGATATCTTGCAGAGGGATGCAGCACTCTTAAAATTGCAAAGCTTCTGAAGCGTGATCATCGAACAATCAAACGTTTCATTCAAAATAGTCAACAGGGTCGCAAGAAGCGTGTGGAAAAACCAAGGAGCAAAATAACTGCCCATGAACTGAGAAAAGTCAAGCGTGCAGCTGCCAAGATGCCACTTGCCACCAGTTTGGCCATATTTCAGAGCTGCAACATCACTGGAGTGCCCAAAAGCACAAGGTGTGCAATACTCAGAGACATGGCCAAGGTAAGAAAGGCTGAAAGACGACCACCACTGAACAAGACACACAAGCTGAAACGTCAAGACTGGGCCAAGAAATATCTCAAGACTGATTTTTCTAAGGTTTTATGGACTGATGAAATGAGAGTGAGTCTTGATGGGCCAGATGGATGGGCCCGTGGCTGGATTGGTAAAGGGCAGAGAGCTCCAGTCCGACTCAGACGCCAGCAAGGTGGAGGTGGAGTACTGGTTTGGGCTGGTATCATCAAAGATGAGCTTGTGGGGCCTTTTCGGGTTGAGGATGGAGTCAAGCTCAACTCCCAGTCCTACTGCCAGTTTCTGGAAGACACCTTCTTCAAGCAGTGGTACAGGAAGAAGTCTGCATCCTTCAAGAAAAACATGATTTTTATGCAGGACAATGCTCCATCACACGCATCCAAGTACTCCACAGCGTGGCTGGCAAGAAAGGGTATAAAAGAAGAAAATCTAATGACATGGCCTCCTTGTTCACCTTATCTGAACCCCATTGAGAACCTGTGGTCCATCATCAAATGTGAGATTTACAAGGAGGGAAAACAGTACACCTGTCTGAACAGTGTCTGGGAGGCTGTGGTTGCTGCTGCACGCAATGTTGATGGTGAACAGATCAAAACACTGACAGAATCCATGGATGGCAGGCTTTTGAGTGTCCTTGCAAAGAAAGGTGGCTATATTGGTCACTGATTTGTTTTTGTTTTGCTTTTGAATGTCAGAAATGTATATTTGTGAATGTTGAGATCTTATATTGGTTTCACTGGTAAAAATAAATAATTGAAATGGGTATATATTTGTTTTTTGTTAAGTTGCCTAATAATTATGCACAGTAATAGTCACCTGCACACACAGATATCCCCCTAAAATAGCTATAACTAAAAACAAACTAAAAACTACTTCCAAAACTATTCAGCTTTGATATTAATGAGTTTTTTGGGTTCATTGAGAACATGGTTGTTGTTCAATAATAAAATTAATCCTCAAAAATACAACTTGCCTAATAATTCTGCACTCCCTGTACATTGTCACCTCCAGCGATCAGTTATAGTGAGTCCTGCCTGCAGTGTACATTGTCACCTCTAGTGATCTATTATAAAGAGTCCTTCCTGTAGTGTACATTATCACCGCCAGTGATCTGTTAGAGAGTCCTATCTGCAGTGTACATTGTCACCTCCAGTGATCAGTTAGAGAGTCCTATCTGCAGTGTACATTGTCACCTCTAGTGATCAGTTATAGTGAGTCCAGCCTGCAGTGTACATTGTCACCTCCAGTGATCTATTATAGAGACTCCTTCCTGCAGTGTACATTATCACCGCCAGTGATCTGTTATAGAGAGTCCTGCCTGCAGTATACATTGTCACCTCCAGTGATCAGTTATAGAGAATGCTGCCTGCAGTGTACATTGTCACCTCTAGCGATCAGTTATAGTGAGTCCAGCCTGCAGTGTACATTGTCACCTCCAGTGATCTATTATAGAGACTCCTTCCTGCAGTGTACATTATCACCGCCAGTGATCTGTTATAGAGAGTCCTGCCTGCAGTATACATTGTCACCTCCAGTGATCAGTTATAGAGAGTGCTGCCTGCAGTGTACATTGTCACCTCCAGTGATCTGTTATAGAGAGTTCTGCCTGCAGTGTACATTGTCACCTCCAGTGATCAGTTATAGAGAGCCCGACCTGCAATGTACATTGTCACCTCCAGTGATCAGTTAGAGAGTGCTGCCTGCAGTGTACATTTTCACCTCCAGTGATCAGTTATAGTGAGTCCTGCCTGGAGTGTACATTGTCACCTCTAGTGATCTATTATAGAGAGTCCTTCCTGTAGTGTACATTATCACCGCCAGTGATCTGTTATATAGCGTTCTGCCTGCAGTGTACATTGTCACCTCCAGTGATCAGTTATATAGAGTCCTATCTGCAGTGTAGGGATGGGCGAATGTGTAAATTTTTGAATTTCGAATGTAGATCAAATGTTATTACCGAAATACGAATTCTAAATCCGAATGTCGATAAGAACGAATATTCTTAAAAATTCGAAAATCGAATGTTATTTACAGTTTTCGAATGTCACTTTCGAATTCGAATTTTTATAATTATATGGAATGTCCACATTCGAAATTTCGAATTTAACATTCTATTTAACAAATACTATTCAGAAGTTCAATAGTTCATGTGGTAGGGCGGGAATCTAGTAAATTGATACATAATAGAGACAAATATATAATTTTGAATGTTTCCATATAGAATATTGCATAATTCAAATATTACATTTAAAGAAAGCATTAGAAATACTATTACAATCTAAATTCGAATTTTTCGAATTCGAATATTGCATAATTCGAATATTACATTTAAAGAAAGCATTAGAAATACTATTACAATCTAAATTCGAATTTTTCGAATTCGAATATTGCATAATTCGAATATTACATTTAAAGAAAAAGCATTAGAAATACTATTACAATCTAAATTCGAATTTTTCGAATTTGAATATTGCATAATTCAAATATTACATTTAAAGAAAAAGCATTAGAAATACTATTACAATCTAAATCCGATTTTTTCGAATTCGAATACTGTATTGCATAATTCGAATATTACATTTAAAGAAAAAGCATTAGAAATACTATTAACAATCTAAATTAGAATTTTTCGAATTCGAATACTGTATTGCATAATTCGAATATTACATTTAAAGAAAAAGCATTAGAAATACTATTACAATCTAAATTAGAATTTTTCGAATTCGAATATTGCATAATTCGAATATTACATTTAAAGAAAAAGCATTAGAAATACTATTACAATCTAAATTCGAATTTTTCGAAAAGAATATTTTAGAATGTAATCATAAAATTCGAAACCGAACATTCGAAAATCGAATGTTAGAATGTTATGTAAACATTCGAAATTCGATTCGAACAAATGAATGTGTTAAAATTCGTGCCGTTTTTCAAATGTTGCGAAACATTCGCCCATCCCTACTGCAGTGTACATTGTCACCTCTAGTGATCAGTTATACAGAGAGTGCTGCCTGCAGTGTACATTGTCACCTCCAGTGATCAGTTAGAGAGAGCGCTCCCTGCAGTGTACATTTTCACCTCCAGTGATCTTTTATAGAGTCCTGTCTGCAGTGTACATTGTCACCTCCAGTGATTAGTTATAGAGGGCGCTGCCTGTAGTGTACATTGTCACCTCCAGTGATTAGTTATAGAGGGCGCTGCCTGTAGTGTACATTGTCACCTCCAGTGATCTGTTATAGAGATTCATGCCTGCAGTGTACATTGTCACCTCCCGTGATCTGTTATAGAGAGTCCTGTCTGCAGTGTACATTGTCACCTCCACTGATCTGTTATAGAGAGAACTGCCTGCAGTGTACATTGTCACACTCAGTGATCAGTTAGAGAGCGCTGCCTGCAGTGTACATTGTCCCCTCCAGTGATCTGTTATAGAGAGTCCTGCCTGCAGTGTACATTGTCACACTCAGTGATCAGTTAGAGAGCGCTGCCTGCAGTGTACATTGTCACCTCCAGTGATCTGTTATAGAGAGTGCTGTCTGCAGTGTACATTGTCACCTCCACTGATCTGTTATAGAGAGTCCTGCCTGCAGTGTACATTGTCATCCTCAGTTATCAGTTAGAGAGTCCTTCCTGCAGTGTACATTGTCACTTCCAGTGATCAGTTATACAGAGCTCTGCCTGCAGTGTACATTGTCACCTTCAGTGATCAGTTATACAGAGCTCTGCCTGCAGTGTACATTGTCACCTCCAGTGATCAGTTATAGAGAGCCCTGCCTGCAGTGTACATCGTCCCCTCCAGTGATCAGTTATAGAGAGTCCTGCCTGCAGTGTACATTGTCACCTCCAGTGATCTGATAGAGAGCCCTGCCTGCAGTGTACATCGTCCCCTCCAGTGATCAGTTATAGAAAGTCCTGTCTGCAGTATACATTGTCACCTCCAGTGATCAGATAGAGAGCACTGCCTGCAGTGTACATTGTCACCCCCAGTGATCAGTTATAGAGAGCCTTACCTGCAGTGTACATTGTCACCTCCAGTGATCAGATAGAGAGCACTGCCTGCAGTGTACATTGTCACCTCCAGTGATCTGTTATAGAGAGCCCTGCCTGCAGTGTACATCGTCCCCTCCAGTGATCAGTTATAGAGAGTCCTGCCTGCAGTGTACATTGTCACCTTCAGTGATCAGTAATAGAGAGTCCTGCCTGCAGTGTACATTGTCACCTCCAGTGATCTGTTATAGGAGCTCTGCCTGCAGTGTACAGTCTCCTCCAGTGATCAGTTATAGAGAGCCCAGTCTGCAGTGTACATTGTCACCTCCAGTGATCAGTTAGAGAGTGCTGCATGCAGTGTATATTGTCACCTCCAGTGATCAGTCATAGAAAGCCCTGCCTGCAGTGTACATCGTCCCCTCCAGTGATAAGTTATAGAGAGTCCTGCCTGCAGTGTACATTGTCACCTCCAGTGATCAGTTATAGAGAGCCCTGCCTGCAGTGTACATCGTCCCCTCCAGTGATCAGTTATAGAGAGTGCTGCCTGCAGTGTACATTGTCACCTCCAGTGATCAGTTAGAGAGAGCCCTGCCTGCAGTGTACATTGTCACCTCCAGTGATCAGTTAGAGAGTGCTGCCTGCAGTGTACATTGTCACCTCCAGTGATCAGTTAGAGAGTGCTGCCTGCAGTGTATATTGTCACCTCCAATGATCAGTTATAGAAAGCCCTGCCTGCAGTGTACATTGTCACCCCCAGTGATCAGTTATAGAAAGCCCTGCCTGCAGTGTATATTGTCACCTCCAGTGATCAGTTATAGAAAGTCCTGCCTGCAGTGTACATTGTCACCCCCAGTGATCAGTTATAGATAGCCCAGCCTGCAGTGTACATGGTCACCTCCAGTGATCAGTAATAGAGAGCCCTGCCTGCAGTGTACATGGTCCCCTCCAGTGATCAGTTATAGAGAGTCCTGTCTTCAGTGTACATTTTCAACTAAAGTGATCTGTTATATAGAGAGTGCTGTCTGCAGTGTACAGTCTCCTCCAGTGATCAGTTATAGAGGGTCCTGCCTGCAGTGTACATTGTCACCTCCAGTGATCAGTTAGAGAGTGCTGCCTGCAGTGTATATTGTCACCTCCAGTGATCAGTTATAGAAAGCCCTGCCTGCAGTGTACATTGTCCCCTCCAGTGATCAGTTATAGAAAGTCCTGTCTGCAGTATACATTGTCACCTCCAGTGATCAGATAGAGAGCACTGCCTGCAGTGTACATTGTCACCCCCAGTGATCAGTTATAGAGAGCCTTACCTGCAGTGTACATTGTCACCTCCAGTGATAAGAGAGCGCTGCCTGCAGTGTACATTGTCACCTCCAGTGATCAGATATAGAGCACTGCCTGCAGTGAACATTGTCACCTCCAGTGATCTGTTATAGAGAGCCCTGTCTGCAGTGTACATTGTCTCCTCCAGTGATCAGTTATAGAGAGTCCTGCCTGCAGTGTACATTGTCACCTTCAGTGATCAGTAATAGAGAGTCCTGCCTGCAGTGTACATTGTCACCTCCAGTGATCTGTTATAGGAGCTCTGCCTGCAGTGTACAGTCTCCTCCAGTGATCAGTTATAGAGAGCCCAGTCTGCAGTGTACATTGTCACCTCTAGTGATCAGTTAGAGAGTGCTGCCTGCAGTGTACATTGTCACCTCCAGTGATCAGTTAGAGAGTGCAGCCTGCAGTGTATATTGTCACCTCCAGTGATCAGTTATAGAAAGCCCTGCCTGCAGTGTACATCGTCCCCTCCAGTGATCAGTTATAGAGAGTCATGCCTGCAGTGTACATTGTCACCTCCAGTGATCAGTTATAGAGAGCCCTGCCTGCAGTGTACATCGTCCCCTGCAGTGATCAGTTATAGAGAGTCCTGCCTGCAGTGTACATTGTCACCTCCAGTGATCAGTTAGAGAGAGCCCTGCCTGCAGTGTACATTGTCACCTCCAGTGTTCAGTTAGAGAGTGCTGCCTACAGTGTACATTGTCACCTCCAGTGATCAGTTAGAGAGTGCTGCCTGCAGTGTATATTGTCACCTCCAGTGATCAGTTATAGAGAGCCCTGCCTGCAGTGTACATTGTCACCTCCAGTGATCAGTTATAGACAGCCCAGCCTGCAGTGTACATGGTCACCTCCAGTGATCAGTAATAGAGAGCCCTGCCTGCAGTGTACATGGTCCCCTCCAGTGATCAGTTATAGAGAGTCCTGTCTTCAGTGTACATTTTCAACTAAAGTGATCTGTTATATAGAGAGTGCTGTCTGCAGTGTACAGTCTCCTCCAGTGATCAGTTATAGAGGGTCCTGCCTGCAGTGTACATTGTCACCTCCAGTGATCAGTTAGAGAGTGCTGCCTGCAGTGTATATTGTCACCTCCAATGATCAGTTATAGAAAGCCCTGCCTGCAGTGTATATTGTCCCCTCCAGTGATCAGTTACACAGAGTCCTGCCTGCAGTGTACATGGTCACCTCCAGTGATCAGTTAGAGAGAGCCCTGCCTGCAGTGTACATTGTCACCTCCAGTGATCAGTTAGAGCGTGCTGCCTGCAGTGTACATTGTCACCTCCAGTGATCAGTTAGAGAGTGCTGCCTGCAGTGTATATTGTCACCTCCAGTGATCAGTTATAGAAAGCCCTGCCTGCGGTGTACATTGTCACCTCCAGTGATCAGTTATAGAGAGCCCAGCCTGCAGTGTACATGGTCACCTCCAGTTATCAGTAATAGAGAGCCCTGCCTGCAGTGTACATGGTCCCCTCCGGTGATCAGTTATAGGGAGTCCTGTCTTCAGTGTACATTTTCAACTAAAGTGATCTGTTATATAGAGAGTGCTGTCTGCAGTGTACAGTCTCCTCCAGTGATCAGTTATAGAGGGTCCTGCCTGCAGTGTACATTGTCACCTCCAGTGATCAGTTAGAGAGTGCTGCCTGCAGTGTATATTGTCACCTCCAATGATCAGTTATAGAAAGCCCTGCCTGCAGTGTATATTGTCCCCTCCAGTGATCAGTTATAGAGAGTCCTGCCTGCAGTGTACATGGTCACCTCCAGTGATCAGTTAGAGAGAGCCCTGCCTGCAGTGTACATTGTCACCTCCAGTGATCAGTTAGAGAGTGCTGCCTGCAGTGTACATTGTCACCTCCAGTGATCAGTTAGATAGTGCTGCCTGCAGTGTATATTGTCACCTCCAGTGATCAGTTTTAGAAAGCCCTGCCTGCAGTGTACATTGTCACCTCCAGTGATCAGTTATAGAGAGCCCAGCCTGCAGTGTACATGGTCACCTCCAGTGATCAGTAATAGAGAGCCCTGCCTGCAGTGTACATGGTCCCCTCCAGTGATCAGTTATAGAGAGTCCTGTCTTCAGTGTAAATTTTCAACTAAAGTGATCTGTTATATAGAGAGTGCTGCCTGCAGTGTACATTGTCACCTCCAGTGATCATATAGAGAGTGCTGCCTGCAGTGTACATTGTCACCTCCAGTGATCAGTTATAGAGAGTCCTGCCTGCAGTGTACATTGTCACCTCCAGTGATCTGTTATAGATACCGCTGCCTGCAGTGTATATTGTCACCTCCAGTGACCAGTTATAGAAAGCCCTGCCTGCAGTGTACATTGTCACCTCCAGTGATCAGTTATAGAGAGTCCTGCCTGCAGTGTATATTGTCACATCCAGTGATAAGTTATATAGAGTCCTGCCTGCAGTGTATATATAGAGAGTCCTGCCTGCAGTGTATATTGTCACATCCAGTGATAAGTTATAGAGAGTCCTGCCTCCAGTTTTCATTGTCACTGCCAGTGATCACATATAGAAAGCCCAGCCTGCAGTTTACATTGTTACCTCCAGTGATCTGTTATAGAGAGCCCTGCCTGCAGTGTAAATTGTCACCTCCAGTGATTAGTTATAGAAAACCCTGCCTGCAGTGTACATTGTCACCTCCAGTGATCAGTAGTAGAGAGTCCTGCCTGCAGTGCACATTGTCACCTCCAGTGATCAGTTATAGAAAGTCCAGCCTGCAGTTTGCATTGTCACCTTCAGTGATCAGTTATAGAAAGTCCTGCCTGCAGTGTACATTGTCAACTCCAGTGATATGTTATAGAGACCACTGCCAGCAGTGTATATTGTCACCTCCAGTGATCAGTTATAGAAAGCCCTGCCTGCAGTGTACATTGTCACCTCCAGTGATCAGTAATAGAGAGTCCTCTCTGCAGTGTACATTTTCACCTACAGTGATCAGTTATAGAGAGCCCTGGCTGCAATGTACATTGTCACCTCCAGTGATCAGTTACAGAAAGCCCTGCCTGCAGTGTACATTGTCACCTCCAGTGATCAGTAATAGAGAGCCCTGCCTGTAGTGTACATTGTCACCTCCAGTGATCAGTTAAAGAGAGTCATGGAGATATGAGTGAGTGAATTTACCACATCTTATCCTTTTGCTGCTGATTTACTAATAGTACCTTGTGCCTAATCTTATCTTTTTGCTGCTGATTCACTAAAAGTATCTTGTGCATCATCTTATCTTTTGCTGCTGTTTCACTAATAGTATCTTGTGCCTCATCTTAATCTTTTGCTGCTGATTCACTAATAGTAACATGTGCCTCATCTTATCCTTTTGCTGCTGATTCACTAATAGTACCTTGTGCCTCATCTTATCCTTTTGCTGCTGATTCACTAAAAGTATCTTGTGCCTCATCTTATCCTTTTGCTGCTGATTCACTAATAGTACCTTGTGCCTTATCTTATCCTTTTGCTGCTAAATCACTAATAGTACCTTGTGCCTCATCTTATCCTTTTGCTGCTGATTCACTAATAGTACCTTGTGCCTTATCTTATCCTTTTGCTGCTAAATCACTAATAGTATCTTGTGCCTCATCTTATCCTTTTGCTGCAGATTCACTAATAGTAAGTTGTGCCTCGTCTTATCCTTTTGCTGCAGATTCACTAATAGTAAGTTGTGCCTCATCTTATCCTTTTGATGCTGATTCACTAATAGTATCTCGTACCTCGTCTTATCCTTTTGCTGCTGATTCACTAATAGTATCTTGTGCCTCATCTTATCCTTTTGCTGCTGATTCACTAAAAGTATCTTGTGCCTCATCTTATCTTTTTGCTGCTGATTCACTAATAATACATTGTGCCTAATCTTATCATTTTGCTGCTGATTCACTAATAGTACCTTGTGCCTTATCTTATCCTTTTGCTGCTAAATCACTAATAGTATATTGTGCCTCATCTTATCCTTTTGCTGCTGATTGACTAATAGTACCTTGTTCCTCATCTTATCCTTTTGCTGCAGATTCACTAATAGTAAGTTGTGCCTCATCTTATCCTTTTGATGCTGATTCACTAATAGTATCTTGTGCCTCATCTTATCCTTTTGCTGCTGATTCACTAATAGTAAGTTGTGCCTCATCTTATCCTTTTGATGCTGATTCACTAATAGTATCTAGTACCTCGTCTTATCCTTTTGCTGCTGATTCACTAATAGTATCTTGTGCCTCATCTTATCCTTTTGCTGCTGATTCACTAATAGTAGCTTGTGCTTCATCTTATCCATTTTCTGCTGATTCACTAATAGTATCTTGTGCCTCATCTTTTCCTTTTGCTGCTGATTCACTAATAGTACCTTGTGCCTCATCTTATCCTTTTGCTGCTAAATCACAAATAGTACCTTGTGCCTCATCTTATCCTTTTGATGCTGATTGACTAATAGTACCTTGTGCCTCATCTTATAATTTTGCTACTTATTCACTAATAGTATCTTGTGCTTCATCTTATTCTCTTTCTGCTGATTCACTAATACTACCTTGTGCCTCATCTTATCCTTTTCCTGCTGATTCACTAATAGTATCTTGTGCTTCATATTATTCTCTTGCTGCTGATTCACTAATAGTATCTTGTGCCTCATCTTATCCTTTTCCTGCTGATTCACTAATAGTACCTTGTGCCTCATCTTATCCTTTTGCTGCTGATTCACTAATAGTACCTTGTGCCTCATCTTATCCTTTTCCTGCTGATTCACTAATAGTATCTTGTGCTTCATCTTATTCTCTTTCTGCTGATTCACTAATAGTACCTTGTGCCTCATCTTATCCTTTTCCTGCTGTTTCACTAATAGTACCTTGTGCCTCATCTTATCCTTTTGCTGCTGATTCACTAATAGTATCTTGTGCCTAATCTTTTCCTTTTGTGGCTTATTCACTAATAGTAGCTTGTGCCTCATCTTATCCTTTTGCTGCGGACTCACTAATAGTACCTTGTGCCTCATCTTATTCTATTGCTGCTGATTCACTAATAGTACCTTGTGCCTCATCTTTTCCTTTTGTGGCTTATTCACTTATAGTAGCTTGTGCCTCATCTTATCCTTTTGCTGCGGACTCACTAATAGTACCTTGTGCCTCATCTTATTCTATTGCTGCTGATTCACTAATAGTACATTGTGCCTCATCTTTTCCTTTTGTGGCTTATTCACTAATAGTAGCTTGTGCCTCATCTTATCCTTTTGCTGCAGACTCACTAATAGTACCTTGTGCCTCATCTTATTCTATTGCTGCTGATTCACTAATAGTACCTTGTGCCTCATCTTTTCCTTTTGTGGCTTATTCACTAATAGTAGCTTGTGCCTCATCTTATCCTTTTGCTGCTGATTCACTAATAGTAGCTTGTGCCTCATCTTATCCTTTTGCTGCGGACTCACTAATAGTACCTTGTGCCTCATCTTATCCTTTTGCTGCGGACTCACTAATAGTACCTTGTGCCTCATCTTATTCTATTGCTGCTGATTCACTAATAGTACCTTGTGCCTCATCGTATCCTTTTGTAGCTTATTCACTAATAGTACCTTGTGCCTCATCGTATCCTTTTGTAGCTTATTCACTAATAGTACCTTGTGCCTCATCATATCCTTTTGTAGCTTATTCACTAATAGTACCTTGTGCCTCATCTTATCCTTTTGTAGCTTATTCACTAATAGTATCTTGTGCCTCATCTTATATATTTGCTGCTGATTCACTAATAGTATATTGTGCCTAATCTTATCCTTTTGTAGCTTATTCACTAATAGTACCTTGTGCCTCATCGTATCCTTTTGTGGTTTATTCACTAATAGTACCTTGTGCCTCATATTATCATTTTGTGGCTTATTCACTAATATTACCTTGTGCCTCATCTTATCCTTTTGGTTCTGATTCACTAATAGTACCTTGTGCCTCATCTTATCCTTTTGCTGCTGATTCACTAATAGTAATGTGTGCCTCATCGTATCCTTTTGTAGATTATTCACTAATAGTACCTTGTGCCTCATCGTATCCTTTTGTGGTTTATTCACTAATAGTACCTTGTGCCTCATCGTATCCTTTTGTAGCTTATTCTCTAATAGTACCTTGTGCCTCATCGTATCCTTTTGTGGTTTATTCACTAATAGTACCTTGTGCCTCATATTATCCTTTTGTGGCTTATTCACTAATATTACCTTGTGCCTCATCTTATCCTTTTGGTTCTCATTCACTAATAGTACCTTGTGCCTCATCTTATCCTTTTGCTGCTGATTCACTAATAGTAATGTGTGCCTCATCATATTATTTTGCTGCTAATTCACTAATAGTAACTTGTGCCTCATCTTATCCTTTTGTGGCTAATTCACTAATAGTATATTGTGCCTCATCTTATTCTTTTGCTGCTGATTCACTAATATTATCTTGTGCCTCATCTTATTCTTTTGCTGCTGATTCAATAAAAGTATCTTGTGCCTCATTTTATCCTTTTGCTGCTGATTCAATAATAGTATCTTGTGCCTCATCTTATCCTTTTGCTGCTGATTCACTAATAGTATCTTGTGCCTCATCTTATCCTTTTACTGCTGATTGACTAATAGTACCTTGTGCCTCATCTTATCCTTTTGCTGCTGATTCACTAATAGTACCTTGTGCCCATCTTATCCCTTTGCTGCTGATTCAC
Source organism: Bombina bombina (assembly GCF_027579735.1). NCBI lineage: Eukaryota > Metazoa > Chordata > Amphibia > Anura > Bombinatoridae > Bombina > Bombina bombina. Next base: position 1,149,732,268 of record NC_069503.1, on the reverse strand, counting down.
TAATAGTATTTGGTGCCTCATTTTATCCTTTTGCTGTTTATTAACTAATAGTACCTTGTGCCTCATCTTATCCTTTTGCTGCTGATTCACTACTAGTATCTTGTGCCTAATATTATCCTTTTGCTGCTGATTCACTAATAGTATCTTGTGCCTCATCTTATTCTTTTGCTTCTGTTTCACTAATAGTACCTTGTGCCTCATCTTATCCTTTTGCTCCTAAATCACTAATTGTATCTTGTGCCTCATCTTATCCTTTTGCTGCTGATTCACTAATAGTACCTTGTGCCTCATCTTATCCTTTTGCTGCTGATTCACTAATAGTATCTTGTGCCTCATCTTATCCTTTTGCTGCTGATTCACTAATAGTATCTTGTGCCTCATCTTATCCTTTTGCTGCTGATTCACTAATAGTACCTTGTGCCTCATCTTATCCTTTTGTTGCTGATTCACTACTAGTATCTTGTGCCTAATCTTATCCTTTTGCTGCTGATTCACTAATAGTACCTTGTGCCTCATCTTATTCTTTTGCTTCTGTTTCACTAATAGTACCTTGTGCCTCATCTTATCCTTTTGCTCCTAAATCACTAATTGTATCTTGTGCCTCATCTTATCCTTTTGCTTCTGATTCACTAATAGTACCTTGTGCCTCATCTTATCCTTTTGCTGCTGATTCACTAATATTATCTTGTGCCTCATCTTATCCTTTTGCTGCTGATTCACTAATAGTATCTTGTGCCTCATCTTATCCTTTTGCTGCTGATTCACTAATAGTACCTTGTGCCTCATCTTATCCTTTTGCTTCTGATTGAATAATAGTACCCTGTGCCTCATCTTATCCTTTTGCTTCTGGTTCTCTAATAGTATCTTGTGCCTTATCTTATCCTTTTGCTGCTGATTCACTAATAGTACCTTGTGCCTCATCTTATCCTTTTGCTGCTGATTCACTAATAGTACCTTGTGCCTCATCTTATACTTTTGCTCCTGATTCACTAATAGTACCTTGTGCCTCATCTTATCCTTTTGCTGCTGATTCACTAATAGTAATGTGTGCCTCATCTTATTATTTTGCTGCTAATTCACTAATAGTAACTTGTGCCTCATCTTATCCTTTTGTGGCTTATACACTAATAGTATATTGTGCCTCATCTTATTCTTTTGCTGCTGATTCACTAATAGTATATTGTGCCTCATCTTTTCCTTTTGCTGCTGATTCACTAATAGTACCTTGTGCCTCATCTTATCCTTTTGCTGCTGATTCACTAATATCTTGTGCCTCATCTTATTCTTTTGCTGCTGATTCAATAATAGTATCTTGTGCCTCATTTTATCCTTTTGCTCCTGATACACTAATAGTATCTTGTGCCTCATCTTATCCTTTTGCTGCTGACTCACTAATAGTATCTTGTGCCTCATCTTATCCTTTTGCTGCTGATTGACTAATAGTACCTTGTGCCTCATCTTATCCTTTTGCTGCTGATTCACTAATAGTAACTTGTGCCCATCTTATCCCTTTTCTGCTGATTCATTAATAGTACCTTGTGCCCATCTTATCCCTTTTCTGCTGATTCACTAATAGTTCCTTGTGCCCATCTTATCCCTTTGCTGCTGATTCACTAATAGTATTTTGTGCCTCATTTTATCCTTTTGCTTCTGATTCACTAATAGTACCTTGTGCCTTATCTTATCCTTTTGCTGTTTATTAACTAATAGTACCTTGTGCCTCATCTTATCCTTTTGCTGCTGATTCACTAATAGTATCTTGTGCCACATCTTATCCTTTTGCTGCTGATTCACTAATAGTACCTTGTGCCTCATCTTATCCTTTTGCTGCTGATTCACTAATAATACATTGTGCCTAATCTTATCATTTTGCTGCTGTTTCACTAATAGTACCTTGTGCCTTATCTTATCCTTTTGCTGCTAAATCACTAATAGTATCTTGTGCCTCATCTTATCCTTTTGCTGCTGATTCACTAATAGTATCTTGTGCCACATCTTATCCTTTTGCTGCTGATTCACTAATAGTACCTTGTGCCTCATCTTATCCTTTTGCTGCTGATTCACTAATAATACATTGTGCCTAATCTTATCATTTTGCTGCTGATTCACTAATAGTACCTTGTGCCTTATCTTATCCTTTTGCTGCTAAATCACTAATAGTACCTTGTGCCTCATCGTATCCTTTTGCTGCTGATTCACTAATTGTACCTTGTGTCTCATCTTATCATTTTTCTGCTGATTCACTACCAGTATCTTGTGCCTAATCTTATCCTTTTGCTGCTGATTCACTAATATTACCTTATGCCTCATCTTATCCTTTAGCTGCTGATTCACTAATAGTATCTTGTGCCTCATCTTATCCTTTTGCTGCTAAATCACTAATAGTACATTGTGCCTCATCTTATCCTTTTGCTGCTGATTCACTAATAGTACCTTGTGCATCATCTTATCCTTTTGCTGCTGATTCACTAATAGTACCTTGTGCTTCATCTTATCCTTTTGCTGCTGATTCACTAATAGTACATTGTGCATCATCTTATCCTTTTGCTGCTGATTCACTAATAGTACCTTGTGCATCATCGTATCCTTTTGCTGCTGATTCACTAATAGTACATTGTGCCTCATCTTATCCTTTTGCTGCTGATTCACTAATAGTACCTTGTGCTTCATCTTATCCTTTTGCTGCTGATTCACTAATAGTACCTTGTGCTTCATCTTATCCTTTTGCTGCTAAATCACTAATAGTACCTTGTGCTTCATCTTATCCTTTTTCTGCTGATTCACTACTAGTATCTTGTGCCTAATCTTATCATTTTGCTGCTTATTTACTAATAGTACCTTGTGCCTCATCCTATCCTCTTGCTGCTGATTCACTTATAGTACCTTGTGCCTCATCTTATCCTTTTGCTGCTGATTCACTAATAGTATCTTGTGTCTCATCTTATCCTTTAGCTGCTGATTAACTAATAGTATCTTGTGCCTCATCTTATCCTTTTGCTGCTGATTCACTACTAGTATCTTGTGCCTAATATTATCCTTTTGCTGCTGATTGACTAATAGTACCTTGTGCCTCATCTTATTCTTTTGCTTCTGTTTCACTAATAGTACCTTGTGCCTCATCTTATCCTTTTGCTCCTAAATCACTAATTGTATCTTGTGCCTCATCTTATCCTTTTGCTGCTGATTCACTAATAGTACCTTGTGCCTCATCTTATCCTTTTGCTTCTGATTGATTAATAGTACCCTGTGTCTCATTTTATCCTTTTGCTTCTGGTTCACTAATAGTATCTTGTGCCTCATCTTATCCTTTTGCTGCTGATTCACTAATAGTATCTTGTGCCTCATCTTATCCTTTTGCTGCTGATTCACTAATAGTACCTTGTGCCTCATCTTATCCTTTTGCTTCTGATTGATTAATAGTACCCTGTGTCTCATTTTATCCTTTTGCTTCTGGTTCACTAATAGTATCTTGTGCCTCATCTTATCCTTTTGCTGCTGATTCACTAATAATACCTTGTGCCTCATCTTATCCTTTTGCTTCTGATTGATTAATAGTACCCTGTGTCTCATTTTATCCTTTTGCTGCTGATTCACTAATAGTACCTTGTGCCTCATCTTATCCTTTTGCTGCTGATTGACTAATAGTACCTTGTGCCTCATCTTATCCTTTTGCTGCTGATTGACTAATAGTACCTTGTGCCTCATCTTATCCTTTTGCTGCTGATTTACTAATAGTACCTTGTGCCTCATCTTATCCTTTTGCTGCTTATTGACTAATAGTACCTTGTGCCTCATATTATCCTTTTTCTGCTGATTCACTAATAGTACCTTGTGCCTCATCTTATCCTTTTGCTGTTGATTCAATAATAGTACCTTGTGCCTCATCTTATCCTTTTGCTGCTGATTCACTAATAGTACCTTGTGCCTCATCTTATCCTTTAGCTGCTGATTCACTAATAGTATCTTGTGCCTCATCTTATCCTTTTGCTGCTAAATCACTAATAGTACCTTGTGCCTCATCTTATCCTTTTGCTGCTGATTCACTAATAGTACCTTGTGCTTCATCTTATCCTTTTTCTGCTGATTCACTAATAGTACCTTGTGCTTCATCTTATCCTTTTGCTGCTGATTCACTAATAGTACCTTGTTCTTCATCTTATCCTTTTCCTGCTGATTCACTACTAGTATCTTGTGCCTAATCTTACCATTTTGCTGCTTATTTACTAATAGTACCTTGTGCCTCATCCTATCCTCTTGCTGCTGATTCACTTATAGTACCTTGTGCCTCATCTTATCCTTTTGCTGCTGATTCACTAATAGTATCTTGTGTCTCATCTTATCCTTTAGCTGCTGATTAACTAATAGTATCTTGTGCCTCATCTTATCCTTTTGCTGCTGATTCACTACTAGTATCTTGTGCCTAATATTATCCTTTTGCTGCTGATTCACTAATAGTACCTTGTGCCTCATCTTATTCTTTTGCTTCTGTTTCACTAATAGTTTCTTGTGCCTCATCTTATCCTTTTGCTGCTGATTCACTAATAGTATCTTGTGCCTCATCTTATCCTTTTGCTGCTGATTCCCTAATAGTACCTTGTGCCTCATCTTATCCTTTTGCTTCTGATTGATTAATAGTACCCTGTGCCTCATTTTATCCTTTTGCTTCTGGTTCACTAATAGTATCTTGTGCCTCATCTTATCCTTTTGCTGCTGATTCACTAATAGTATCTTGTGCCTCATCTTATCCTTTTGCTGCTGATTCACTAATAGTACCTTGTGCCTCATCTTATCCTTTTGCTGCTGATTCACTAATAGTACCTTGTGAATAGTACCTTGTGCCTCATCTTATCCTTTTGCTGCTGATTCACTAATAGTACCTTGTGCCTCATCTTATCCTTTTGCTGCTGATTGACTAATAGTACCTTGTGCCTCATCTTATTCTTTTGCTGCTGATTTACTAATAGTACCTTGTGCCTCATCTTATCCTTTTGCTGCTTATTCACTAATAGTACCTTGTGCCTCATATTATCCTTTTTCTGCTGATTCACTAATAGTACCTTGTGCCTCATCTTATCCTTTTGCTGCTGATTCAATAATAGTACCTTGTGCCTCATCTTATCCTTTTGCTGCTGATTCACTAATAGTACCTTGTGCCTCATCTTATCCTTTTGCTGCTGATTCACTAATAGTACCTTGTGCTTCATCTTATCCTTTTCCTGCTGATTCACTACTAGTATCTTGTGCCTAATCTTACCATTTTGCTGCTTATTTACTAATAGTACCTTGTGCCTCATCCTATCCTCTTGCTGCTGATTCACTTATAGTACCTTGTGCCTCATCTTATCCTTTTGCTGCTGATTCACTAATAGTATCTTGTGTCTCATCTTATCCTTTAGCTGCTGATTAACTAATAGTATCTTGTGCCTCATCTTATCCTTTTGCTGCTGATTCACTACTAGTATCTTGTGCCTAATATTATCCTTTTGCTGCTGATTCACTAATAGTACCTTGTGCCTCATCTTATTCTTTTGCTTCTGTTTCACTAATAGTATCTTGTGCCTCATCTTATCCTTTTGCTGCTGATTCACTAATAGTATCTTGTGCCTCATCTTATCCTTTTGCTGCTGATTCCCTAATAGTACCTTGTGCCTCATCTTATCCTTTTGCTTCTGATTGATTAATAGTACCCTGTGCCTCATTTTATCCTTTTGCTTCTGGTTCACTAATAGTATCTTGTGCCTCATCTTATCCTTTTGCTGCTGATTCACTAATAGTATCTTGTGCCTCATCTTATCCTTTTGCTGCTTATTCACTAATAGTACCTTGTGCCTCATCTTATCCTTTTGCTGCTGATTCACTAATAGTACCTTGTGAATAGTACCTTGTGCCTCATCTTATCCTTTTGCTGCTGATTCACTAATAGTACCTTGTGCCTCATCTTATCCTTTTGCTGCTGATTGACTAATAGTACCTTGTGCCTCATCTTATTCTTTTGCTGCTGATTTACTAATAGTACCTTGTGCCTCATCTTATCCTTTTGCTGCTTATTGACTAATAGTACCTTGTGCCTCATATTATCCTTTTTCTGCTGATTCACTAATAGTACCTTGTGCCTCATCTTATCCTTTTGCTGCTGATTCAATAATAGTACCTTGTGCCTCATCTTATCCTTTTGCTGCTGATTCACTAATAGTACCTTGTGCCTCATCTTATCCTTTTGCTGCTGATTCACTAATAGTACCTTGTGCCTCATCTTATCCTTTTGCTGCTGATTCACTAAAAGTATCTTGTGCCTCATCTTATCCTTTTGCTGCTGATTCACTAATAATACATTGTGCCTAATCTTATCATTTTGCTGCTGATTCACTAATAGTACCTTGTGCCTAATCTTATCCTTTTGCTGCTAAATCACTAATAGTATGTTGTGCCTCATCTTATCCTTTTGCTGCTGATTCACTAATAGTACCTTGTGCCTCATCTTATCCTTTTGCTGCTGATTGACTAATAGTACCTTGTGCCTCATCTTATCCTTTTGCTGCTGATTCACTAATAGTATCTTGTGCCTCATCTTATCCTTTTGCTGCTGATTCACTAATAGTACATTGTGCCTAATCTTATCATTTTGCTGCTGATTCACTAATGGTACCTTTTGCCTAGTCTTATCCTTTTGCTGCTAAATCACTAATAGTAGTAATAGTACCTTGTTCCTCATCTTATCCTTTTGCTGATGATTCACTAATAGTACCTTGTGCCTCATCTTATCCTTTTGCTGATGATTCACTAATAGTACCTTGTGTCTCATCTTATCCTTTTGCTGCTAAATCACTAATAGTACCTTGTGCCTCATCTTATCCTTTTGCAGATGATTCACTAATAGTACCTTGTGCCTCATCTTATCCTTTTGCTGCTGATTCACTAATAGTACCTTGTACCTCATCGTATCCTTTTGCTGATTATTCACTAATAGTACCTTGTGCCTCATCTTATCCTGTTGCTGCTGATTGACTAATAGTATCTTGTGCTTCATCTTTTCCATTTGCTGCTGATTCACTAATAGTATCTTATGCCTCATCGTATCCTTTTGCTGCACAAGGTACTATTAGTATATCATCAGCAAAAGGAGAATATGAGGCACAAGGTACCATTAGTGAATTAGCAGCAAAAGGATAAGATGAGGCACAAGATAATATTAGTGAATCAGCAAAAAAAGGAAAAGATGAGGCACAAGATACTTTTAGTTAATCAGCAGCGAAAGGATAAGATGAGGCACAAGGTACTTTTAGTGAATCAGCAGCAAAAGGATAAGATGAGGCACAAGGTACTATTAGTGAATCAGCAGAAAAAGAAAAAGATGAGGCACAAGGTACTATTAGTAATTTAGCAGCAAAAGGATAAGATGAACCACAAGATAATATTATTGAATTAGCAGCAAAAGGATAAGATGAGGCACAAGATACTATTTGTGAATCAGCAGAAAAGGGAAAAGATGAGGCACAAGGTACTATTAGTGATTTAGCAGGAAAAGGATAAGATGAGCCACAAGGTACTATTAGTGAATCAGCAGCAAAAGGATAAGATGAGGCACAAGGTACTATTAGTGAATCAGCAGCAAAAGGATAAGATGAGGCACATGGTACTATTAGTGATTTAGCAGCAAAAGGATAAGATGAGGCACAAGATACTATTAGTGAATCAGCAGCAAAAGGAAAAGATTATGCACAAGATACTATTAGTGAATCAGCAGCAAAAGGATAAGATGAGGCACAAGGTACTATTAGTGAATCAACAGCAAAAGGATAAGATGATGCACAAGGTACTATTAGTGATTTAGTAGCAAAAGGATAAGATGAGGCACAACATACTATTAGTGAATCAGCAGCAAATGTATAAGATGAGGCACAAGATACTATTAGTGATTTAGCAGCAAAAGGATAAGATGAGGTACAAGATATTATTAGTGAATTAGCAGCAAAAGGATAAGATGAGGCACAAGGTACTATTAGTGAATCAGCAGCAAAAGGATAAGATGAGGCACAAGATACTATTAGTGATTTAGCAGCAAAAGGATAAGATGAGGTATAAGCTACTATTAGTGAATCAGCAGCAAAAGGAAAAGATTATGCACAAGATACTATTAGTGAATCAGCAGCAAAAGCATAAGATGAGGCACAAGGTACTATTAGTGAATCAGCAGCAAAAGGATAAGATGATGCACAAGGTACTATTAGTGATTTAGCAGCAAAAGGATAAGATGAGGCACAAGGTACTATTAGTGATTTAGCAGCAAAAGGATAAGATGAGGCACAAGATACTATTAGTGAATCAGCAGCAAATGTATAAGATGAGGCACAAGATACTATTAGTGATTTAGCAGCAAAAGGATAAGATGAGGTACAAGATATTATTAGTGAATTAGCAGCAAAAGGATAAGATGAGGCACAAGGTACTATTAGTGAATCAGCAGCAAAAGGATAAGATGAGGCACAAGATACTATTAGTGATTTAGCAGCAAAAGGATAAGATGAGGTATAAGATACTATTAGTGAATCAGCAGCAAAAGGAAAAGATTATGCACAAGATACTATTAGTGAATCAGCAGCAAAAGGATAAGATGATGCACAAGGTACTATTAGTGATTTAGCAGCAAAAGGATAAGATGAGGCACAAGGTACTATTAGTGATTTAGCAGCAAAAGGATAAGATGAGGCACAAGATACTATTAGTGAATCAGCAGCAAATGTATAAGATGAGGCACAAGATACTATTAGTGATTTAGCAGCAAAAGGATAAGATGAGGTACAAGATATTATTAGTGATTTAGCAGCAAAAGGATAAGATGAGGCACAAGGTACTATTAGTGAATCAGCAGCAAAAGGATAAGATGAGGCACAAGATACTATTAGTGATTTAGCAGCAAAAGGATAAGATGATGTAGAAGCTACTATTAGTGAATCAGCAGCAAAAGGAAAAGATTATACACAAGATACTATTAGTGAATCAGCAGCAAAAGGATAAGATGAGGCACAAGGTACTATTAGTGAATCAGCAGCAAAAGGATAAGATGATGCACAAGGTACTATTAGTGATTTAGCAGCAAAAGGATAAGATGAGGCACAAGATACTATTAGTGAATCAGCAGCAAATGTATAAGATGAGGCACAAGATACTATTAGTGATTTAGCAGCAAAAGGATAAGATGATGCACAAGGTACTATTAGTGATTTAGTAGCAAAAGGATAAGATGAGGCACAACATACTATTAGTGAATCAGCAGCAAATGTATAAGATGAGGCACAAGATACTATTAGTGATTTAGCAGCAAAAGGATAAGATGAGGTACAAGATATTATTAGTGAATTAGCAGCAAAAGGATAAGATGAGGCACAAGGTACTATTAGTGAATCAGCAGCAAAAGGATAAGATGAGGCACAAGATACTATTAGTGATTTAGCAGCAAAAGGATAAGATGAGGTATAAGATACTATTAGTGAATCAGCAGCAAAAGGAAAAGATTATGCACAAGATACTATTAGTGAATCAGCAGCAAAAGGATAAGATGAGGCACAAGGTACTATTAGTGAATCAGCAGCAAAAGGATAAGATGATGCACAAGGTACTATTAGTGATTTAGCAGCAAAAGGATAAGATGAGGCACAAGGTACTATTAGTGATTTAGCAGCAAAAGGAAAAGATGAGGTACAAGATATTATTAGTGAATTAGCAGCAAAAGGATAAGATGAGGCACAAGGTACTATTAGTGAATCAGCAGCAAAAGGATAAGATGAGGCACAAGATACTATTAGTGATTTAGCAGCAAAAGGATAAGATGAGGTATAAGATACTATTAGTGAATCAGCAGCAAAAGGAAAAGATTATGCACAAGATACTATTAGTGAATCAGCAGCAAAAGGATAAGATGAGGCACAAGGTACTATTAGTGAATCAGCAGCAAAAGGATAAGATGATGCACAAGGTACTATTAGTGATTTAGCAGCAAAAGGATAAGATGAGGCACAAGGTACTATTAGTGATTTAGCAGCAAAAGGATAAGATGAGGCACAAGATACTATTAGTGATTTAGCAGCAAAAGGATAAGATGAGGTACAAGATATTATTAGTGAATTAGCAGCAAAAGGATAAGATGAGGCACAAGGTACTATTAGTGAATCAGCAGCAAAAGGATAAGATGAGGCACAAGATACTATTAGTGATTTAGCAGCAAAAGGATAAGATGAGGTATAAGCTACTATTAGTGAATCAGCAGCAAAAGGAAAAGATTATACACAAGATACTATTAGTGAATCAGCAGCAAAAGGATAAGATGAGGCACAAGGTACTATTAGTGAATCAGCAGCAAAAGGATAAGATGATGCACAAGGTACTATTAGTGATTTAGCAGCAAAAGGATAAGATGAGGCACATGTTACTATTAGTGAATCAGCAGAAAAAGGATAATATGAGGCACAAGGTACTATTAGTGATTTAGCAGCAAAAGGATAAGATGAGGCACAAGATACTATTAGTGAATCAGCAGCAAATGTATAAGATGAGGCACAAGATACTATTAGTGATTTAGCAGCAAAAGGATAAGATGATGTACAAGATATTATTAGTGAATTAGCAGCAAAATGATAAGATGAGGCACAAGGTACTATTAGTGAATCAGCAGCAAAAGGATGAGATGAGGCACAAGATACTATTAGTGATTTAGCAGCAAAAGGATAAGATGAGGCACAACATACTATTAGTGATTTAGCAGCAAAAGGATAAGATGATGCACAAGGTACTATTAGTGATTTAGTAGCAAAAGGATAAGATGAGGCACAACATACTATTAGTGAATCAGCAGCAAATGTATAAGATGAGGCACAAGATACTATTAGTGATTTAGCAGCAAAAGGATAAGATGAGGTACAAGATATTATTAGTGAATTAGCAGCAAAAGGATAAGATGAGGCACAAGGTACTATTAGTGAATCAGCAGCAAAAGGATAAGATGAGGCACAAGATACTATTAGTGATTTAGCAGCAAAAGGATAAGATGAGGTATAAGATACTATTAGTGAATCAGCAGCAAAAGGAAAAGATTATGCACAAGATACTATTAGTGAATCAGCAGCAAAAGGATAAGATGAGGCACAAGGTACTATTAGTGAATCAGCAGCAAAAGGATAAGATGATGCACAAGGTACTATTAGTGATTTAGCAGCAAAAGGATAAGATGAGGCACAAGGTACTATTAGTGATTTAGCAGCAAAAGGAAAAGATGAGGTACAAGATATTATTAGTGAATTAGCAGCAAAAGGATAAGATGAGGCACAAGGTACTATTAGTGAATCAGCAGCAAAAGGATAAGATGAGGCACAAGATACTATTAGTGATTTAGCAGCAAAAGGATAAGATGAGGTATAAGATACTATTAGTGAATCAGCAGCAAAAGGAAAAGATTATGCACAAGATACTATTAGTGAATCAGCAGCAAAAGGATAAGATGAGGCACAAGGTACTATTAGTGAATCAGCAGCAAAAGGATAAGATGATGCACAAGGTACTATTAGTGAATCAGCAGCAAAAGGATAAGATGAGGCACAAGGTACTATTAGTGATTTAGCAGCAAAAGGATAAGATGAGGCACAAGATACTATTAGTGATTTAGCAGCAAAAGGATAAGATGAGGCACAAGATACTATTAGTGAATTAGCAGCAAAAGGATAAGATGAGGCACAAGGTACTATTAGTGAATCAGCAGCAAAAGGATAAGATGAGGCACAAGATACTATTAGTGATTTAGCAGCAAAAGGATAAGATGAGGTATAAGCTACTATTAGTGAATCAGCAGCAAAAGGAAAAGATTATACACAAGATACTATTAGTGAATCAGCAGCAAAAGGATAAGATGAGGCACAAGGTACTATTAGTGAATCAGCAGCAAAAGGATAAGATGATGCACAAGGTACTATTAGTGATTTAGCAGCAAAAGGATAAGATGAGGCACATGTTACTATTAGTGAATCAGCAGAAAAAGGATAATATGAGGCACAAGGTACTATTAGTGATTTAGCAGCAAAAGGATAAGATGAGGCACAAGATACTATTAGTGAATCAGCAGCAAATGTATAAGATGAGGCACAAGATACTATTAGTGATTTAGCAGCAAAAGGATAAGATGATGTACAAGATATTATTAGTGAATTAGCAGCAAAATGATAAGATGAGGCACAAGGTACTATTAGTGAATCAGCAGCAAAAGGATGAGATGAGGCACAAGATACTATTAGTGATTTAGCAGCAAAAGGATAAGATGAGGCACAACATACTATTAGTGATTTAGCAGCAAAAGGATAAGATGAGGCACAAGGTACTATTAGTGAATCAGCAGCAAAAGGATAAGATGAGGCACAAGGTACTATTAGTGAATCAGCAGCAAAAGGATAAGATGAGGCACAAGATACTATTAGTGATTTAGCAGCAAAAGGATAAGATGAGGCACAAGATACTATTAGTGATTTAGCAGCAAAAGGATAAGATGAGGTATAAGATACTATTAGTGTCCTGTCTAAATTTTTGGACAGGAGGCTTCATATTTTGCATTTTAATGCCCTGAGAGGACAGAAAAAAATGCATAAGGAACAGGTTTGAAATGGAATTGAGAAAACACAGAGGCTGAAGACCCATCTGCAAATCCTGCAGGTTACAACCTGAAACAGCTCAAGAAGCTGCAGCACCTCTGACAGAGTGAGCTCCAAAGGAGGGAGAAACTCCCGACTCAGACATGAGCCATTAAATCCATCTAGCCAGGTGGTGAGAAGGAACAAAATAAATAAGAAGAGGGCCCGACAGGGATCCACGAAGGCTTTCAGTCCTGGCAAGGTATACCTTAAGGCAAAGGGCTACACAAATTTGAGGATCCTCTGGAAAATAAGGGTAAAACAAAGCTTTAGAGGAGGACTCGGTTATGCGAGAAATGGAAAGGAAATGTCCTCAGGAGAAAAAGAGATTGAATGAACATCAAGGGTCCTAATATCAGAGAGCTGTCGAAAAGAAACTAAGCAATGATGCATGGCCAATTTCGCAGACATTTGTTTAAAAAAACAAGAAGAATTAGAGGGCCAGTTTCTAAGGAAAGAGAGAACCAAATTGACACCCCAAAGACTTGAATAACGAGGCTGAGGAGGGTACTTAAACCACATGGCCCGTAGAAGCCAGCAGACTAAAGGATGTCTACCCATGGGGACACTCTCAAAAGGAAGATGACCATCCAAAATGGCAGAGGAAAACAGATTGACATTTTCTAGTACCTGGGGCCCAGGAGGAGGGAAACTTTTCACTAAAGGCCCTTGGAGGACCAGGATCCCCTGAAATCTGCCAAGCCAGAAGGTTCAGGTGGCCTTTGACCAATAGAGGGTGTGGGCGATTCTGGACATCTACCAGGAGATTAGCAAGATTGGTTAGCAGGTGAGGAGGGCAGAGCACATCTCCAGGAAAGTAGCAAACCAGAGGTTAGGACAACCACTAGGGAGTGATCACAGTCAGTAGACATTGGAAGCGTTGAATGCTCAAAAGAGTCCATGCCAGAAGAGCGAAAGGAGGGAAGGCATATGCCCCACAAAGAGGCCAGACTTGAAGAAAGGTATACACTGAAGATTTTGCGGATCTCTAGAAAAACTTACCGGTTCAGCATCCAGACCTCAGACCCAACCTCATTGTCTGTAGCTCCTGACAGTTATATGCCTATAACAGACCTCAGATCAGTCCTCATTGTCTGTAGCTCCTGTGAGTTATATGCCTAAATCAGACCTCAGATCAATCCTTATTGTCTGTAGCTTCTGACAGTTATATGCCTACATCAGACCCCAGATCAGACCTCATTGTCTGTAGCTACTGACAGTTATATGCCTTCATCAGACCCCAGATCAGTCCTCATTGTCTATAGCTCCTGACAGTTATATGCCTACATCAGATCTCAGATCAGACCTCATTGTCTGTAGCTCCTGACAGTTATATGCCTACACCAGACCCCAGATCAGTTCTCATTGTCTGTAGCTCCTGACAGTTATATGCCTACATCAGACCTCAGATCAGACCTCATGGTCTGTAGCTCCTGACAGTTATATGACTATATCAGACCCCAGATCAGTCCTCATTGTCTGTAGCTCCTGACAGTTATATGCCTACATCAGACCTCAGATCAGACCTCATTGTCTGTAGCTCCTGAAAGTTATATGCCTGCTTCAGACCTCAGATTAGACTTCATTGTCTGTAGCTCCTGACAGTTATATGCCTACATCAGACCCCAGATCAGTGCTCATTGTCTGTAGCTCCTGACAGTTATATGCCTACATCAGACCCCAGATCAGATACCATTGTCTGTAGCTCCTGACAGTTATATGCCTACATCAGACCCCAGATCAGATACCATTGTCTGTAGCTCCTGACAGTTATATGCCTACATCAGACCTCAGATCAGACCTCATTGTCTGTAGCTCCTGACAGTTATATGCCTACATCAGACCTCAGATCAGATACCATTGTCTGTAGCTCCTGACAGTTATATGCCTACATCAGACCCCAGATCAGATACCATTGTCTGTAGCTCATGACAGTTATATGCCTACACCAGACCCCAGATCAGTTCTCATTGTCTGTAGCTCCTGACAGTTATATGCCTACATCAGACCTCAGATCAGACCTCATGGTCTGTAGCTCCTGACAGTTATATGCCTACATCAGACCCCAGATCAGATACCATTGTCTGTAGCTCCTGGCAGTTATATGCCTACATCAGACCTCAGATCAGTCTCTATTGTCTGTAGCTCCTGACAGTTATATGCCTACATCAGACCCCAGATCAGATACCATTGTCTGTAGCTCCTGACAGTTATATGCCTACATCAAACCTCAGATCAGACCTCATTGTCTGTAGCTCCTGACAGTTATATGCCTACATCAGACCTCAGATCAGACCTCATTGTCTGTAGCTCCTGATAGTTATATGCCTACATCAGACCTCAGATCAGACTTCATGGTCTGTAGCTCCTGACAGTTATATGCCTACATCAGACCCCAGATCAGATACCATTGTATGTAGCTCCTGATAGTTATATATTGGGCAGCCTGTTGGCAGTTTGCTGTGTAAGCCCAAATAAGTAAAGTTAGTGAATGGTATTTGAGATGTGCCTACCTGAGATGTTTGTTTTCTTATTGATATTATGTGCATGATTACTAAATTTGTGGTCACATTCCAGCGTTGTATGGAGCATCACATGGTAATATAGTCAGCTATAGATCACATAACATAGGCACATGCTATGGGGATACACTCTGGCTGGTCCTGGCACCTCCTGGTGCAGTTTAGACTGTTACTCCACCCCCCTCATGCCTGTTTGCACTCTATACTTTATTTGCAGTATTATCATTTGGGGATTATGCTGATTACAAGTAACAAATATAAGAACACAATCAAACTTGAATTTCAAGGGCCGTTTGGCACTTTGGCTTTTCTGGAAGCTGCTACATTGTAAGCTGTTATTACTTGCAAATTGTTTTTAGTTGCTTCCAAATGCTAAAGCTTTATAAACACATAATATATTTACTTAATGGGTGTGTTATATTGATTGTGCTCTTGACAAGTGAGAGTTTATAAGCTGACAGCGAGAATTAAATGTTCCTGCTCCTGCCCAGGAGAAGAATACACCAGGGAAGGTGAACCTATAGCACGATTGCTCAAGCTGGCACATCACAATGTTGCTGGCACTCTGCCTTTTATTGGCTACAACTGTAGTGCTTAAAGAAACAGACTACTCCAGAATTGCTATTGTTTATAGATAATTCCTTACCTCTGTGATTACCTTGTATCTAAGCCTCTGCAAACTTATCTCCTTTCTTTTGACAGACATGTTTTTTAGCCAATCAGTGCTGACTCATAAATAACTCCACGGGAGTAAGCACAATGTTTATCTATATGCACACATGAACTAGCACTGTCTAGCTGTGACAACAGTCAAAATTCACTGAGATAAGAGGCGGTTTCAACAGCTTAGTTTTCAACAAAGAATACCTAGAGAACAAAGCAAATGTAATGATAAAAGTAAATTGAAAAGATGTTTAAAATCGCCTGCCCTATCTGAGTCATGAAAGTTTTGACTAGACTGTCCCTTTAATAATTTGTCGTCTTTCTTTAGAATCTATACTATATACCAACAACTACGCTTTAGTTGATAGCATACAGTATATTATAGATGTATGACTGTTTTGTTTTAATGTTGGTAATCTCTGACTATAATTAGTATATACAGTAGGTTATCAGTGCTTATATGCAGAGCCTGCGCTACAAGCCCTACACAAATAAGAAATAGCTTTTTTCTATTTGTAACATTGAAGGGACTAATAATCATTTCCTATATATAACTATGCAAATTGTATATATACATAAAGGATTAAATGCCATATACTTCTCTGTGGGAATAATTATCCTAACTTAACAATTTACATCATAACGTTTAATGTAAACTTTTAACTTAATTTCTAACATAGAAAGAATCACACAAACCACTTCTTGGTTATAAAACCCGCAGGTCACGTTTATTGTGGCAACACAGGAACCAAACGACCAGCACGAATAAACATGGACCAGGGGGGCAGCAAACAGGTTCTAGCCAATGCGTAGTAACCCATGCTAACAAGATGGGCAGTACCAGGGCAGCAGGAGAGGAAGCAGAGCGCAGCTCAATACTGAATGTCTTAGGAAGTACTCAGCTTCGAATCACACGGGCATGGAACACCTCAGACGCGCGTCTGAGGACTTCACCCCTGGCTGGAAAAATGGCCGTCACTCTACCTCAATCACATCCTGCCCCTGGACACTGTCCACCCATCAGCCCAGGGTGCAAACCCACCACTCCAGACCATTAGGACCAGGGTCAACAAGGTACAAACCACATTGAACACCTGGGGAGCTGAAACTTAATGTCCTTGGACTTGCAGAAAAAGGCTGGCTAGCCCTCATCATGCCTTGGACACCCCTAATCCTAGGGACCACCATAGTGATGAATCCCCTAACGATTGCCGCCTAGAATAATAAAAAGGGAGGGACAGGATGGGGAAAAATTTGAAGAAACCAGCAGAAAGAGGACTTGTACTTCCTGTACAGGGCTTGAAAAGGTAAGCTAGAACCCCTCCTCTCTATCTGCAACATTGTTTCAAACACACACAAAGCAGAACACTCCCACTCCTTCGTCTTGGCCTTAACCCTTATGTGCATTCCAGGCAATTTGCCTTACATTTCCTTAAGGGATTAAATGCCATATACTCCTCTGTGGGAAGAATTATCATAACTTAACTATTTACATCATAACGTTTAATGTAAACTTTTAACTTCGTTTCTAACATAGAAATAATCACACAAACAACTTCTTGGTTATAAAGCCCGCAGGTCACGTTTATTGTGGCAACACAGGAATCAAACGACCAACACGAATAAACATGGACCAGGGGGATGGCAATCAGGTACTAGCTAATACGCTGTAACCCATGCTAACAAGATGGGCAGTACCAGGGCAGCAGTAGAGGAAGCAGAGCGTAGCTCAATACTGGGATGGCATAGGGAGTTCTCGGCTTCGAATCACATGGGCAGGGAGCACCTCAGATGCGCGTCTGAGGAATTCACCCCTGGCCTGAAAAATGGCCGTCACTCTACCTCAATCACATCCTGTCCACCCGCCACGAGATCGCCCACATATTCAGGGCACTCTTGCCGCCACCCAAAACTCACACAAATAGGAGTAGGGACTGTCTTAGGTCTTCAATAAACAGGTCCATGCCATGGTCAGAAAGATGTACCCCATCACCTCGGTAGAGTCTCCGGTCAGCTGCCGTAATGGTTTTGTTCTCCACAACAAAGCCCCTAAGCTCAAACATCAATTTCCTCACATCCCTGTTGAGCTTTTTCCTGACCTGAAAAGCGGCCCTGTGGCTGGCCATATGACACCATGTCAACCTGGGAATAATGTTGGACCATCCCATTCTCACACCAGGCATCCAAGCTTTGAAGGTGCGCAGGTCAGACTGGATCACCACACTCAAATCCCGTCCGGGAATTGAACCAAGATCGTTTCCGTCTAAATGGAGGATCAAAATGTGGGGTTTCTCCCAACGTTTCATGGCATCTTGCAGCAATCCAGGCAGACCTGCCCATGCTCAGTGCATGAACGAGTGCCCCACAATCTAGACACGGAGCGGACCACTGCTAGGCCCTGCAAAAGAAACAAGTGTTAATTCCAAACCACAGCAGTGAAAACATCACAACAGAAACACACCGTATTACTTAGCAGTGGGATAAAAGGGGTCTCACATATAACTGATATCTCCTAGATTTCCACCTCCCCAATGCCATGATATGGTCAGCAGACCAACCTAAAGCTGCCGCTGTCATAGCAGCCCTAAAGCTAAATGAGTGAGGGGCTATGGTATTAAGATCTAACCCGGCTTTTTTCGCAGCCCATCCTAGGACCCTCCGGAATCTTGTAAGAGGGGTACCGTCCTGGTGAATTAAAAACCTATGCGGACCCACTGGACACACATCCGAGAAGGCCTTCAAAAGGATGTAAGGGCAACTGGCGGAACCCTGATTCGCAGTGAGCGACAGCCAAGCACACCTACTCTCCTGATCCACTTTGGATCTGGGAATTAATAGCAATACCCCATTTTCGGCGAATCGAATGTGTTCGCACAACACCCTTCCCACTTTCACCATCTTTGACTGTGGTACCAATTCCCCCACTTGAAGGGCACCATGAAATGCCATGGCGAACGCTGCAGAAAAACTTCATATTCCGAGGAACAGACGTCAGGTAGAACCTGAAGCAAAAGGAGTAACCAATCAGCAGTTATGGGTTCCCGAATGTCCGGTCATCACACTTCCGACCTCCCCCAGCCCCGGAGAATTTGGCAAACCAAAAACATCTTGGAAGAGTCCGTCAGAGTGAACAATTTACAGAAAAAGAATCCCGCTGCTAACCGCACTGTCCCCTTTTTCACCTGCTTAGTTCTAAGCTCCGCAAGCCATCGCAGCAACCATTCTTGCTCATCTGCACAGGAAGGAAATCCCTGAACATCGCAGAAGAAAACCCATTCTTCCCAATACCTCACATAAGACTTCCAAATGGAAGGTGCCAAAGACGGCTTCAGTAGTGGAATCAGAGACTGCCATCCAGTGCCACCTGCCAAAGGAAAGGAGGACAGGGAACACCATGAGTCACGGCATTAAGTGCAAACTTCCTAAAATTTTCCCATTGGAAATGGGAAAGCACATCAGCTATATTAGCAACCCCAGGGACATTCCTAGCCTGAAACTCAATGTTCTCCTCAATGTTCTGCTTAAGGCACCCCAAGACCAGAATCCTAAGATATTTTACCACTCCTGGGGATGATGATGATGAGAGTCTATTGATGGCAAAGACCACACTCATATTGTCTATCCAAAAAACCACGGAACTGTTTTAAAGTTCATCTCCCCAGATCTCCAACGCCACCAGAATGGGGAAGAGCTCCAGGAGGCACATGTTCCTGGTAAGCCCTTTAGCAGTCCATTCCACCAGCTATGGCTCAGCGCTCCACCTACAATTTAGGTAAGCTCCATAGCCGAAGGATCCCACAGCATCCATGAAAAGGTGAATGGACTGTGCGGACGTCTGAGGTTTGTGCCAAATTCAAACCCCATATAATTCCCTAAAGCAACTGATCCCAAATCTGGAGATCATCCCTCATGTCTTTGTTAACCTTAATTCTTGCCTTAGGGGAGGTCACCCCCAACAACAATCACTCCATTCTTTTCAGAAAAATTCTCCCCATAGGGATGACTCGCCCTGCGACGTTGAGCAGACCCAAAAGGGATTGCAGCTCTTTTAACGTGCAAAAAGCCGCTGAATCAATTCTTCTCACTTCCTCAAGCATCTCCTGGACTTTATCCACCGGGAGTCTGCATTCCTCGGCTACAGAGTCAATCTCTATCCCTACGAACGTAAGACGTGCAAGGGACCTCAGTTTTGTCCTCTGCCAAGGGAACACCAAATTTACAGTAACTCACATTCCCTGGAGCCCTGTCTGCCCACTAATAAAAAATCATCCAGATAATGTGCAATTCTATCCTCCCCTGCCACCTCGGCGACAGCCCAATGTAAGAAGGAGCTGAAGGCCCCAAAATAGGCGCAGGAAATTGAACACCCCATGGGTAAACAACGGTCGACAAAGTACGATCCGTAGAAAAAACAACCCATTAGATAAAAAGAAGATGGGTGAATTGGCAGCAGATGGAAGGCAGATTCTACATCAAGTTTTGCCAGCAAGGCACCCTGACCAGACCTCCGAACCACCCTTAGTGCATCATTAAAGGACTGATAATGAACCATGCTCAATTCCTGTGGGATGGCATCATTGACTGACCTGCCTTTTGGGTAGGAAAGGTGTTGAATCCTCCTGAACTTCCCTGGATCTTTCTTTGGCACTACCCCCAAAGGAGAAATAACCAATCCCGGTATCGGCTTTATCCTAAATGGTTCAGTCAGCCAACCCAGCGAAACTTCCATACCCAATTTCTCCTTCAATGCATCTGGAAACCTTTAACCTTACCTTGTACCGGAATAATGAAACCTTCCTGGAAACCCAACCCCAGCAAGGCAGCCACATACCTAACAGGGTACAGCATGAGCCAAGGTCCAATTGCGGCCACCCTCAGCAGGGTGTCCGCTCTTACCAACAGCAGGACCTTATCTTGCTTTTCACTTTTCTTGATGCAATCTGCGGCCGGGTGAGGTCCCCCACAAATGCGGCATGTGTGATGAAAGGAACACGCAGTTCCCAGCGCGCAGTGCTTATCTTTAAATTTCCAACAGATCCCGGTGGGGCGTCTGTGAAACCTACTAGCAGAACTTACCTGTGTGATCCCACTGGAGGATCAGCAGTCCCCAGGACCTGATCAGGACCCAGCCGGGCCCAAAGCTGCATCTCCACATATCCAAAGTCCAGAAGAGGGTTACCTACTATCTTCCTGCAAAATTCTTCGTCATTATCCCACCCGGCTCCGTCACAAAAATTTTCTGCAATAATTTCCATGTTCTCCATATATTTTAATATGGCTAAACACTGATCAGGCCTCTTCTCCAAAAAGCAAGAAGAGTATATCCTGAAACAACATCGCCACTCCTGGAACGTGTCAGTTCGCTGGTATTTCCTCGGCCCAGTCCCATCTTCGGCTCTCTCCTTCTGCCTCAAGGCTTCCACAGAGAGCTCAAAGATATTGACATACTTCCCTTCCTGAATGCGCCGAACCGTCTTAGTTTTAAGATGTTCGTGTAGCTCATAAGAGGACCAGGAGCGGGTATCACCTTGGAGTGCCACCTTGCGGTTAGCTGTTCCACACACCTCACGGACTCTGGATCTGGGATGGGTTGCCCTATCAGACTTCTCAGAGGTAATAGGTTCTGAAGATCTTTGCAACCCGTTCCTAGCAGCCTTTCTTTCCTCTGTCAGCCACCTAAGCATTTTATACATTCGCTTATGACCCTAAGCATTTAAACTAGTGATGCACCGAAATGGAAATTCTGGACCGAAACCGAATCCGAAAATCCGGGATGCACTTGGCCGACAACCGAAACTGATACCGAAAATGTATTTTTTCAAATTATTTTCAAATTATTTTTTTTTAGTTTTTTTTTTGCATAATTAGAGCCAATAAAAAAAGCCCACACTTTTATTGAAAGTAACACACTAAAATTGGACAAAAATATCTTAAAACAATAATATGCTACACAATAATTTTACCAAGAAAAAAAAAAAAACCAGGCAAAAAATAATGCCATTTTAGACCAAAATGTTTCTGCCACCAAAATGTTGGTGCATCCCTACTTAAAACAATTATAAATATCAATATACTGTTTTATTCTTCATTTAGTTCTATGTAACATAATCATATTTAACACTTTTTGTTTTTACCAATTATCCAAATAAAGTATAATCCTAGAAAACTCATTATATGCAGAACAGTAAGTGAAGTAATAAACTTAAACAGCAGCTCTAGGCTAGCATCAAATTTGAAATATGCTACACAATAATTTTACCGAAACTAACAGGCAAAAAAAACGAAAACCGAAATAGCCAAAAATGCCATTTTCGGCCGAAACTTTCTTCGGCCGAAATTTCGGTGCATCCCTAATTTAAACCCAACTCCTTGTCATTCTCTGAACCAGTATCATCTGAAAATGATGTGAAACCCCTGAACCCCACTGAAACTGAGAACTCACTCGGTTTGCAACACTCTCCTAGGCAGTATCGCCACCACGCCCGAAGTCGATGGACGCTCATCCTCCGACACCAGGGAATCTGCACCACTCTCAGTTCCTCTGTCCATGCCACTGGAATTGCCAGTAGTGGCCATATCGCTATCTTGAAAAACAGAATACAAGAGAGGAGTACCATGCAGGGGAAATTCAGCTTTCCCTTTCCCCCTGCACGCACACTGCTCTCCCCCCCCCCCCTTTAGGCACTCTGAGCCTACATGGGTGCTTGCCACGCCCCTCTCCAACATGCACACACTGCTCTTCCTCAGAAAAATCCTCAATATCCTCATTGAAGTGTACTGTCTTAGGGGCCTGGGAAGGTGCCTTCTTGTGACTTCTAGTTGGCGCTAATTCCATATCTAGACTATGGAATTGTGATGGGGTACCCTGCCTAGCAGCCGAACTAGTAACTACCTTCCTAGTGGTGGTCAGAACCGTGGCCGCATGCTGAGGCCTATTATCCCTATCATCACATTCAATCCCATTCATGCTACCATCATCCGTGCTAATTGCCATGGCCGTGGAATCAGAATCCATGTTATCACCCTCCATCCTGCTCGTACTGGTGTTGTATCACCTTTATTTTTGCCCACTGAAGCCTTTGCTCCTGACCGTTCACTAGCGCTTTTATTAGCCCCCTTTTCCCGAGCACCTGAACCAAGTTCGGTTCCACATTGCCCCTTAGAATTTGCATATTGCCCCCTAGAAGCTCCATTGCCCCTTTTCCAACCACCTTATGCCCCCATGCACCCTGAGCGCCCATCGCCCCTGTAGGCCTATCCCCGGAGCCAAAGTACCCCAACGTGGCACTCCTTTCTTACCTGCAGAGCCACGCGGGGAACTCAATGCACTCCTCTTCGCAGCTGGGGGCATCGAATGGAGGAACCGGAAGTACCACCGTTGGAGGACCCGCAACCGGAAGTCAACACGGAGAAGGCCAAAACCACCAGAGGAACATGCACAACACTGATCACTGTACCATGGACCATGTGAGACCCACCCGGAGACCCAGACATCACTGACGCCAATATTTGGAAGAGGGACACTGCCTCCACAATAGATTCATGTGACGCTCCCACTATGCCCACCAACTATACCAGGGAAGTTATGGGGCCATGAGGGACCGAGCGTGACCTGGGGAGGGCTGGGAAAACTGACAGATGGGCCGGGAAGGACAGGGGGGTGACCGAGGACAAATGAGAAGGGCTCGCCACCGCATTGCCCAAATGAGAAGGCTCAGCATAAACCACAGGGCCCACGGACTCAGACACCATATCTGAGGGGCCTACATTGTCTCCCCATCCACCCTCCTGGTTAATGGCCTCTAACAGGGCCTGATCAGAGATCTCAGGCATAGTCGTGGTGCTACCACCCTCACTAAGCCCACCCTAGGGAGGAACATGGGAAGGAGTAAGCTTCCATGACTTCTCTCTCTGTAGGTTCCTCCCTAGCCTCTATGATTCGTATTGGAGGTACCTTAGATCTCCTTGAACGCTTCATGTTAAAACTTTGAAGAAACCAGCAGAAAGAGGACTTGTACTTCCTGTACAGGGCTTAAAAAGGTAAGCTGGAACCCCTCCTCTCTATCTGCAACATTGTTTCACACACACACACAAACCAGAACACTCCCACTCCTACGTCTTGGACAACCCTTATGTGCATTCCAGGCAATTTGCCTTACATTTCCTAAATAGCCAGTTTGGAGGTCAGTTGTAAATGTATTTTTTATTCTATTTTGATTCTTCTGGGAGGAGCACAAAACATTTACAGAGTAAACCTAGTTACTAAAAATACCTGGTGAGTGAGTGAATTGGCGACATCTAACACATTATTAATGATTGTTAGAATTTACACATCAGAGATTTAAAAATAAAACTGCAGTTAGTGAAATAAAGATGATCCAAAGTGGGACATTATATAAAATTGTACCTTTTCTTTTCGTTTTTAGTTCCACTATTTACTAATACGTTAATGATCTAGAAATATAAATACGTTACCTACAGTAGACTTGCAGTTCCCTGTTCATGTGTCATGTGGCAGTCATCAGCCAATCACAAACTCATATACATATATACTGTGAACTCTTGCACATACTCAGTAGGATCTGGTCCCTTAGAAAGTTTGCACATAAAAACCCTGGGCACAATGTCATCATAAAAATAATTGGATTTTTAAAATATGGAATGCGCTTTTAAAAGTCTATAATATAGGGCTCCTTTGGTAAAAACAAATATGTCAAAATAAACATAAAAATAAACAGATTGAATAAAAAACAGCTTGTTCTGAACATGGGAAAATCTAACTGTTTATCTAGTCTATTCACTTAATAGTAAACCAGTTCATGTTACTCTAGAAGTTTTATTACATCAAGCGAGATAAGCCTCCCTTTAGAGACCACATCCTCTTGCGGGGATGCTTGTGACAGGAAGTAATAAATGCTGCACAAATTAAGTTAAAAAAAAAGAAATAAAAAGTAAACTCCATTTAAAATTATGAATATGACATATTGCAATGATTTATATTAAGTATAAAACACTGCTTAGTGCTTTTTTTATTACAACAATAAAACAGGTAGGTAGCTTTTATCTCTTTGCTGATGATACCAAATTGTTTATGGTAATTAATTGGGATGTGTTGAAAATTGATTTTCGGTGACTGGTAGAATGGAGTGGTAAATGGCAAATGAGGTTTAACACTGATAAATCTGTAAGTAGAATTACAAAAATAAACCTAACATCTTTGAATTAAATGGTACAAATCTTGGGGTATCTAGGGCAGAATACACAAACTATGAGATCTTGTAGTCAAATAAACTAAGAACAAAAAGGGGAATAGAGGTTATTTTGGTATCATCTTTAATAGTTGCATTTGTCATTTGTAGATACATCATGATCATGTACTTCTGGCGGGATTGTTATTCTTATTATTACTTAGCATTTCTAGCTTGTTAGGCTTTATATGTCAGTTGTATGAATGTTCTTAGTGTAAAGGCTATAACATACCTCCGCTCCTTTTAGTCCTGTATGTGTGACCCCATCTTGGATTTCTCTGATGACATGCCGCTGTGTAATTGATGATGTCACAGTTTAGTGCGATTTTCAAAACTCTTTGCTGTACCAATGCCCAGGTGTTCGATGCTTATAAAAGTCCTGGGTGAATGATTCTTCTTTGTTTGCAAACTTTATCTGTTTACTTGCTGATATTGCTGTACTGCCCCAGCCTTTAGCCTGAGCCCTATTGTACCCCTGTCAGTAAATGTAAAGACTAATTACACGTTGCTGATATTACTGCACAGCCCCAGCCTTTAGCCTGAGCCCTATTGTACCCCTGTCTGTAAATGTAAAGACTAATTACACGTTGCTGATATTACTGCACTGCCCCAGCCTTTAGCCTGAGCGCTATTGTACCCCTGTCTGTAAATGTAAAGACTAATTACAAGTTGCTGATATTACTGCACTGCCCCAGCCTTTAGCCTGAGCACTATTGTACCCTTGTCTGTAAATGTAAAGACTAATTACACATTGCTGATATTGCTGCACAGCCCCAGCCTTTAACCTGAGCGCTATTGTACCCCTGTCTGTAAATGTAAAGACTAATTACACGTTGCTGATATTACTGCACTGCCCCAGCCTTTAGCCTGAGCGCTATTGTACCCCTGTCTGTAAATGTAAAGACTAATTACACGTTGCTGATATTACTGCACTGCCCCAGCCTTTAGCCTGAGCGCTATTGTACCCCTGTCTGTAAATTGATAGGTTAATTACACATTGCTGATATTGCTGCACTGCCCCAGCCTTTAGCCTGAGCGCTATTGTACCCCTGTCTGTAAGTTGATAGGTTAATTACACGTTGCTGATATTACTGCACAGCCCCAGCCTTTAGCCTGAGCCCTATTGTACCCCTGTCTGTAAATGTAAAGACTAATTACCCGTTTTCTGATATTGCTGCACTGCCCCAGCCTTTAGCCTGAGCGCTATTGTACCCCTGTCTGTAAATGTAAAGACTAATTACACATTGCTGATATTACTGCACAGCCCCAGCCTTTAGCCTGAGCGCTATTGTACCCCTGTCTGTAAATGTAAAGACTAATTACACGTTTTCTGATATTGCTGCACAGCCCCAGCCTTTAGCCTGAGCGCTATTGTACCCCTGTCTGTAAATGTAAAGACTAATTACACATTGCTGATATTACTGCACAGCCCCAGCCTTTAGCCTGAGCGCTATTGTACCCCTGTCTGTAAATGTAAAGACTAATTACACATTGCTGATATAACTGCACAGCCCCAGCCTTTAGCCTGAGCGCTATTGTACCCCTGTCTGTAAATGTAAAGACTAATTACACATTGCTGATATTACTGCACAGCCCCAGCCTTTTGCCTGAACGCTATTGTACCCCTGTCAGTAAATGTAAAGACTAATTACCCGTTTTCTGATATTACTGCACAGCCCCAGCCTTTAGCCTGAGCCCTATTGTACTCCTGTCTGTAAATGTAAAGACTAATTACACGTTTTCTGATATTGCTGCACAGCCCCAGCCTTTAGCCTGAGCGCTATTGTACCCCTGTCTGTAAATGTAAAGACTAATTACACATTGCTGATATTGCTGCACAGCCCCAGCCTTTAGCCTGAGCGCTATTGTACCCCTGTCTGTAAATGTAAAGACTAATTACACATTGCTGATATTACTGCACAGCCCCAGCCTTTAGCCTGAGCGCTATTGTACCCCTGTCTGTAAATGTAAAGACTAATTACACATTGCTGATATTACTGCACAGCCCCAGCCTTTAGCCTGAGCCCTATTGTACTCCTGTCTGTAAATGTAAAGACTAATTACACATTGCTGATATTGCTGCACAGCCCCAGCCTTTAGCCTGAGCGCTATTGTACCCCTGTCTGTAAATGTAAAGACTAATTACACATTGCTGATATTACTGCACAGCCCCAGCCTTTAGCCTGAGCCCTATTGTACTCCTGTCTGTAAATGTAAAGACTAATTACACGTTTTCTGATATTGCTGCACAGCCCCAGCCTTTAGCCTGAGCGCTATTGTAACCCTGTCTGTAAATGTAAAGACTAATTACACATTGCTGATATTGCTGCACAGCCCCAGCCTTTAGCCTGAGCGCTATTGTACCCCTGTCTGTAAATGTAAAGACTAATTACACATTGCTGATATTGCTGCACAGCCCCAGCCTTTAGCCTGAGTGCTATTGTACCCCTGTCTGTAAATGTAAAGACTAATTACCCGTTTTCTGATATTGCTGCACAGCCCCAGCCTTTAGCCTGAGCCCTATTGTACCCCTGTCTGTAAATGTAAAGACTAATTACACATTGCTGATATTGCCTGCACTGACATTGCTTTTCAGGACCATTACCTCTGCCCTGACATCTGTGATTGACCATTTCCTGGTAGTCTACTACATTTATTTTTACTTTATGTGGTGAAAGGTTTATTCTTATTAGCTATCTTGTTCTTCTGTGACACATGTGCATCTCTCCAAAAGAAGAAACCAACTGAGTTCAATCAAACATTAGCGGGTTGTGTATAATGGTACAGATTTATAAGGATTTCTGTTGTGGTTAATGTAGACATTAGGCATCTCCATACGATTTATGTGTCAATGTTGTAGGATCTTATCTCTTATCTTAGACCTCATTGTCTGTAGCCCCTGTAAGTTATATGCCTACATCAGACTTCAGATCAGATCCCATTGTCTGTAGCCCCTGATAGTTATATGCTTACATCAGACCTCAGATCAGATCCCATTATCTGTATCCCCTGTTAGTTATATGCCTACATCAGACCTCAGATCAGATACCATTGTCTGTATCCCCTGTTAGTTATATGCCTACATCAGACCTCAGATCAGACCTTATTGTCTGTATCCCCTGTAAGTTATATATCTACATCAGATCTCAGATCAGACCTCATTATCTGTAGCCCCTGTGTTACAAACTGCTATTTGTGACTGTCCCTTTAAATGGAAGGTTGTCCTGCTTCCCTGGATTTTGGAGAAGCCTATTTGCCAGCCTCCTTCCTCATGACTATGGCCCCTGGAAGATTGTGCCCCTGAGAGTATATTGACTTTTGTTGGGTGTGTGTGGCCCTTTAAGAACCATCTGGGGACATATTGTGACTTTGATGAACAATGCCCCTTTAAGACTATGTCCCCAGACCTGTGAAATGACTTGTCCCTGGCTTTCTCCCACTTGGTTCAGTTTCATTGTGTGCCATTAAGAGTTAAATTTTGTTCAGCTTCAAGAAACCTATTCTAAATACAAGTCTGCTGGGATTAGCTCTAATTAGGTTTAGTGATCAACTTTCCCATTGTCTAATCAGACTAGTATTGATAAGGTGGACTGCATTGTTTTATTGTGTGTAATGTTATCTGCTGAAGTAAATGTTGTGGCCTGTCAAAGGGAGTGTCTCTCTATCTAATATCAAATGTGTGATGGGGGATTTTATGCCTCCCCCTGAGAGTGTCCTGTTTGCATGTAACCTGAATAAAAGCAGGCTGTGTGCTCCAGCACATCAGACCTATTTTCTGTCCCTCTAACTTGCAGCTTTGACTCATGTTTGTAGGGGACAGCTTCAGCTAATATCACTACAGGGATTGCTGACTATGGTGCTGATGATTCTTTGGTGAGCGCTAGGAGCATCCTTTTCTACGGTCCAACTTCCAGCCAGCCTGGAGGCAACCGTAACACCCTGTAAGTTATATGCCTACATCAGACTTCAGATCAGATCCCATTGTCTGTAGCCCCTGATAGTTATATGCTTACATCAGACCTCAGATCAGATCCCATTGTCTGTATCCCCTGTTAGTTATATGCCTACATCAGAGCTCAGATCAGATACCATTGTCTGTATCCCCTGTTAGTTATATGCCTACATCAGACCTCAGATCAGATACCATTGTCTGTATCCCCTGTTAGTTATATGGCTACATCAGACCTCAGATCAGACCTTATTGTCTGTATCCCCTGTAAGTTATATATCTACATCAGATCTCAGATCAGACCTCATTATCTGTAGCTCCTGTTAGTTATAGGCCTACATCAGACCTCAGATCAGATCCCATTGTCTGTATCCCCTGTTAGTTATATGCCTACATCAGACCTCAGATCAGACCCCATTGTCTGTAGCTGCTGTTAGTTATATGTCTACATCAGACCTCAGATCAGACCTCATTGTTTGTAGCCACTTTTAGTTATATGCCTACATCAGACCTCAGATCAGACCCCATTGTCTGCATCCCCTGTTAGTTATATGTCTACATCAGACCTCAGATCAGACCCTATTGTCTGTAGCCCCTGTTAGTTATATGTCTACATCAGACCTCAGATCAGACCCTATTGTTTGTAGCTCCTGTTAGTTATATGTCTACATCAGACCTCAGATCAGACCCTATTGTCTGTATCCCCTGTTAGTTATATGTCTACATCAGACCTCAGATCAGACCTCATTGTCTGCATCCTCTGTTAGTTATATGTCTACATCAGACCTCAGATCAGACCCCATTGTCTGTAGCCACTTTTAGTTATATGCCTACATCAGACCTCAGATCAGACCCCATTGTCTGTAGCCACTTTTAGTTATATGCCTACATCAGACTTCAGATCAGACCACATTGTCAGTATCCCCTTTTAGTTATATGCCTACATCAGACCTCAGATCCGACCCAATTGCCTGTAGCCTCTGGTAATTATATGCCTACATCAGACTTCAGATCAAACCCCATTGTCTGTAGCCACTTTTAGTTATATGCCCACATCAGACCTCAGATCAGACCCCATTGCCTGCATCCCCTGTTAGTTATATGCCTACATCAGACCTCAGATCTGACCCAATTGCCTGTAGCCTCTGGTAATTATATGCCTACATCAGACCTCAGATCCGACCCCATTGTCTGCATCTCCTGTTAGTTATATGCCTACATCAGACCTCAGATCCGATCCCATTGACTTCATCCCCTGTTAGTTATATGCCTACATAAGGCCTCAGATCCGACCCCATTGTCTGTAGCCACTTTTAGTTATATGCCTACATCAGACCTCAGATCAGACCCCATTGTCTGTAGCCACTTTTAGTTATATGCCTACATCAGACTTCAGATCAGACCACATTGTCAGTATCCCCTTTTAGTTATATGCCTATATCAGACCTCAGATCCGACCCAATTGCCTGTAGCCTCTGGTAATTATATGCCTACATCAGACCTCAGATCAAACCCCATTATCTGTAGCCACTTTTAGTTATATGCCTACATCAGACCTCAGATCAGACCCCATTGTCTGTATCTCCTGGTATATGCCTACATCAGACCTCAGATCAGACCCTATTGTTTGTAGCTCCTGTTAGTTATATGTCTACATCAGACCTCAGATCAGACCCTATTGTCTGTATCCCCTGTTAGTTATATGTCTACATCAGACCTTAGATCAGACCTCATTGTCTGTAGCCCCTGTTAGTTATATGCCTATATCAGACCTCAGATCAGACACCATTGTCTGTATCCTTCTAGTTATATGCCTACATAAAACCTCAGATCAGACCCTATTGTCTGTATCCCCTTTTAGTTATATGTCTACATCAGACCTCAGATCCGACCCCATTGTCTGCAGCCCCTGTTAGTTATATGCCTAGATCAGACCGCAGATCAGACCCCATTGTCTGCATCCCCTGTTAGTTATATGCCTACATCAGACCTCAGATAAGACCCCATTGTCTGCATCCCCTGTTAGTTATATGTCTACATCAGACCTCAGATCAGACCCTATTGTCTGTAGCCCCTGTTAGTTATATGTCTACATCAGACCTCAGATCAGACCCTATTGTTTGTAGCTCCTGTTAGTTATATGTCTACATCAGACCTCAGATCAGACCCTATTGTATGTATCCCCTGTTAGTTATATGTCTACATCAGACCTCAGATCAGACCTCATTGTCTGCATCCTCTGTTAGTTATATGTCTACATCAGACCTCAGATCAGACCCCATGTCTGTAGCCACTTTTAGTTATATGCCTACATCAGACCTCAGATCAGACCCCATTGTCTGTAGCCACTTTTAGTTATATGCCTACATCAGACTTCAGATCAGACCACATTGTCAGTATCCCCTTTTAGTTATATGCCTACATCAGACCTCAGATCCGACCCAATTGCCTGTAGCCTCTGGTAATTATATGCCTACATCAGACCTCAGATCAAACCCCATTGTCTGTAGCCACTTTTAGTTATATGCCCACATCAGACCTCAGATCAGACCCCATTGCCTGCATCCCCTGTTAGTTATATGCCTACATCAGACCTCAGATCTGACCCAATTGCCTGTAGCCTCTGGTAATTATATGCCTACATCAGACCTCAGATCCGACCCCATTGTCTGCATCTCCTGTTAGTTATATGCCTACATCAGACCTCAGATCCGATCCCATTGACTTCATCCCCTGTTAGTTATATGCCTACATAAGGCCTCAGATCCGACCCCATTGGCTGTAGCCACTTTTAGTTATATGCCTACATCAGACCTCAGATCAGACCCCATTGTCTGTAGCCACTTTTAGTTATATGCCTACATCAGACTTCAGATCAGACCACATTGTCAGTATCCCCTTTTAGTTATATGCCTATATCAGACCTCAGATCCGACCCAATTGCCTGTAGCCTCTGGAAATTATATGCCTACATCAGACCTCAGATCAAACCCCATTATCTGTAGCCACTTTTAGTTATATGCCTACATCAGACCTCAGATCAGACCCCATTGTCTGTATCTCCTGGTATATGCCTACATCAGACCTCAGATCAGACCCTATTGTTTGTAGCTCCTGTTAGTTATATGTCTACATCAGAACTCAGATCAGACCCTATTGTCTGTATCCCCTGTTAGTTATATGTCTACATCAGACCTTAGATCAGACCTCATTGTCTGTAGCCCCTGTTAGTTATATGCCTATATCAGACCTCAGATCAGACACCATTGTCTGTATCCTTCTAGTTATATGCCTACATAAAACCTCAGATCAGACCCCATTGTCTGTAGCCCTGTTAGTTATATGTCTACATCAGACCTCAGATCAGACCCTATTGTTTGTAGCTCCTGTTAGTTATATGTCTACATCAGACCTCAGATCAGACCCTATTGTCTGTATCCCCTTTTAGTTATATGTCTACATCAGACCTCAGATCAGACCCCATTGTCTGCAGCCCCTGTTAGTTATATGCCTAGATCAGACCGCAGATCAGACCCCATTGTCTGCATCCCCTGTTAGTTATATGCCTACATCAGACCTCAGATAAGACCCCATTGTCTGCATCCCCTGTTAGTTATATGTCTACATCAGACCTCAGATCAGACCCTATTGTCTGTAGCCCCTGTTAGTTATATGTCTACATCAGACCTCAGATCAGACCCTATTTTCTGTATCCCCTGTTAGTTATATGTCTACATCAGACCTCAGATCAGACCTCATTGTCTGCATCCTCTGTTAGTTATATGTCTACATCAGACCACAGATCAGACCCCATTGTCTGTAGCCACTTTTAGTTATATGCCTACATCAGACCTCAGATCAAACCCCATTGTCTGTAGCCATTTTTAGTTATATGCCTACATCAGACTTCAGATCAGACCACATTGTCAGTATCCCCTTTTAGTTATATGCCTACATCAGACCTCAGATCCGACCCAATTGCCTGTAGCCTCTGGTAATTATATGCCTACATCAGACCTCAGATCAAACCCCATTGTCTGTAGCCACTTTTAGTTATATGCCCACATCAGACCTCAGATCAGACCCCATTGCCTGCATCCCCTGTTAGTTATATGCCTACATCAGACCTCAGATCTGACCCAATTGCCTGTAGCCTCTGGTAATTATATGCCTACATCAGACCTCAGATCCGACCCCATTGTCTGCATCTCCTGTTAGTTATATGCCTACATCAGACCTCAGATCCGATCCCATTGACTTCATCCCCTGTTAGTTATATGCCTACATAAGGCCTCAGATCCGACCCCATTGTCTGTAGCCACTTTTAGTTATATGCCTACATCAGACCTCAGATCAGACCCCATTGTCTGTAGCCACTTTTAGTTATATGCCTACATCAGACTTCAGATCAGACCACATTGTCAGTATCCCCTTTTAGTTATATGCCTATATCAGACCTCAGATCCAACCCAATTGCCTGTAGCCTCTGGTAATTATATGCCTACATCAGACCTCAGATCAAACCCCATTATCTGCAGCCACTTTTAATTATATGCCTACATCAGACCTCAGATCAGACCCCCATTGTCTGCATCTCCTGTTAGTTATATGCCTACATCAGACCTCAGATCAGATCCCATTGTCTTCATCCCCTGTTAGTTATATGCCTACATCAGGCCTCAGATCCGACCCCATTGTCTGCATCCCCTGTTAGCTATATGCCAACATCAGACCTAAGATCAGATCTCATTGTCTGCATTCCCTGTTATATGCCTACATCAGACCCCAGTGTCTGCAGCCCCTGTTAGTTATATGTCTACATCAGACCTTAGATCAGACCCCTATGTCTGTAGCCCCTCTTAGTTATATGTCTACATCAGACTTCAGATCAGACCCCATTGTCTGTAGCTCCTGTTAGATATATTCCTACATTATACCTCAGATCAGACCCCATTGTCTGCAGCCCCTGTTAGTTATATGTCTACATCAGACCTTAGATCAGACCCCTATGTCTGTAGCCTCCGTTATATGTCTATGTCAGACCTCAGATCAGACCTCATTGTCTGCAGCCGATGTTATATGTCTACATCAGACCTCAGATCACACACTATGTCTGTAGCCTCTGTTAGTTATATGTCTACATCAGACCTTAGATCAGACCTCATTGTCTGCAGCCCATGTTAGTTACATATCTACATCATACCTCAGATCAGACCTCATTGTCTGCAGCCCCTGTTAGTTATATGCCTACATCGGACCTCAGATCAGACCTCACTGTCTGAAGCACCTGTTAGTTATATGCCTCCATAAGACCTTAGATCAGACCCCATTGTCTGTATCCACAGTTATTTATATGCCTACATCAGACCTCAGATCAGACCCCATTGTCTGTAGCCCCTGTAAATTATATGTCTACATCAGACCTTAGATCAGACCTCATTTTCTATAGCCCCTGTTAGTTATATGCCTACATCAGACCTCAGATCAGACCCCTATGTCTGTAGCCACTGTTAGTTATATGTCTACATCAGACCTTAGATCAGACCTCATTGTCTGTAGCCCCTGTTAGTTATATGCCTACATCAGACCTCAGATCAGACACCATTGTCTGTATCCCCTGTTAGTTATATGCCCACATAAGACCGCAGATCAGACCCCACTGCCTGCATCCTGTTATTTATATGTCTACATCAGACCTCAGATTAGACCCCATTGTCTGTATCCCCTGTAGGTTATATGCCTACATCAGACCTCAGATGAGACACCATTGTCTGTATCCCCTGTAAGTTATATGTCTACATTAGACCTCAGATCAGACCCCATTGTCTGCATCCCTTGTTAGTTATACATCTACATCAGACTTAAGATCATACTCCATTGTCTGTTGCCCCTGTTAGTGACATGCCCACATAAGACTTCAGATCAGATCCTATTGTCTGTATTCCCTGTAAGTTATATACCCACATAAGACTTCAGATCAGACCCCATTGTCTGTATCCCCTGTAAGTTATATGCCTACATTAGACCTCAGATCAGACCCTATTGTCTGTAACCCCTGTTAGTTATACATCTACATCAGACTTAAGATCACACTCCATTGTCTGTAGCCCCTGTTAGTGATATGCCCACATAAGACTTCACATCAGACCCCATTGTCTGTATCCCCTGTAAGTGATATGCCTGCATTAGACCTCAGATCAGACCCCATTGTCTGTTGCCCCGTTAGTGACATGCCCACATAAGACTTCAGATCAGACCCTATTGTCTGTAGCCCCTGTTAGTGATATGCCCACATAAGACTACACATCAGACCCTATTGTCTGTAGCCCCTGTTAGTGCTATGCCCACATAAGACTTCAGATCAGACCCCATTGTCTGTAGCCCCTGTTAGTTATATTCCCACATTAGACCTCAGATTAGAGCCTTCATTTAAAGGGACATGAAACCCAACATTTTTCTTTATTTTATTTGCTTCATTCTCTTGGTATTCTAAGTAGCTGTTGATTGGTGGCTGCACATATATGCCTCTTTTCATTGGTTCACCCGGTGTGTTCAGCTAGCTCCCAGTAGTGCATAGCTGCGCCTTCACCATAGGATACCAAGAGAATGAAGCACATTTTATAATAATATAATAATTAATGTAAATGGGAAAGGTAAATAAAATCACATGATCTATCTGAATCATGAAATAAAAATGATGGGTTTAATGTCCCTTTAAGTGTCCAGGTCTACACATATATTTTACTGGGCAAGCTGGTTCAACACCAGAGACACAGAGGATGTATACACATTTATTGTTATACAGAGGCACACAATGCAATGCTTCCTGTTATATAGAGGTAAAACAGTGATATGTTGCAATGGGGTAACTATTCATATATTACAAAAGGAAGAGCAGATTCATGCAGCAAAGAAGAGGAGCCAGCGGAAGCTTACACTGCAGTTTATAGGGGGCAATCAGAGAAGTAATGTGAATTACTCACATAAGGTATAGGTAGGTATATGCAGGTATATGTAAGTATATGCAGGTATGTGCAGGTATATGCAGGTATATGCAGGTATGTGCAGGTATATGCAGGTATGTGCAGGTATGTGCAGGTATATGTAAGTATATGCAGGTATATGTAAGTATAGGTAGGTATATGCAGGTATATGTAAGTATATGCAGGTATATGTAAGTATAGGTAGGTATATGCAGGTATATGTAAGTATATGTAGGTATATGCAGGTATATGTAAGTATATGCAGGTATGTGCAGGTATATGTAAGTATATGCAGGTATATGTAAGTATAGGTAGGTATATGCAGGTATATGTAAGTATATGCAGGTATGTGCAGGTATATGCAGGTATAGGTAGGTATATGCAGGTATGTGCAGGTATATGTAAGTATATGCAGGTATGTGCAGGTATATGCAGGTATAGGTAGGTATATGCAGGTATGTGCAGGTATATGCAGGTATATGCAGGTATGTGCAGGTATATGTAAGTATAGTTAGGTATATGCAGGTATATGTAAGTATATGCAGGTATATGTAAGTATAGGTAGGTATATGCAGGTATATGTAAGTATATACAGGTATATGTAAGTATAGGTAGGTATATGCAGGTATATGTAAGTATATGCAGGTATATGTAAGTATAGGTAGGTATATGCAGGTATATGTAAGTATATGCAGGTATAGGTAGGTATATGCAGGTATAGGTAGGTATGTGCAGGTATGTGCAGGTATATGCAGGTATATGTAGGTATATGCAGGTATAGGTAGGTATATGCAGGTATAGGTAGGTATGTGCAGGTATGTGCAGGTATATGCAGGTATATGTAAGTATATGCAGGTATATGTAAGTATATGCAGGTATGTGCAGGTATATGTAAGTATATGCAGGTATGTGTAAGTATATGCAGGTATATGTAAGTATATGCAGGTATGTGCAGGTATATGCAGGCATATGTAAGTATATGCAGGTATGTGTAAGTATATGCAGGTATATGTAAATATATGCAGGTATGTGCAGGTATATGCAGGTATATGTAAGTATATGCAGGTATGTGTAAGTATATGCAGGTATATGTAAATATATGCAGGTATGTGCAGGTATATGCAGGTATATGCAGGTATAGGTAGGTATGTGCAGGTATATGCAGGTATAGTTTGGTATATGCAGGTATAGGGAGGTATATGCAGGTATAGGGAGGTATATGCAGGTATAGGTTGGTATATGCAGGTATAGTTTGACATATGCAGGTATAGGGAGGTATATGCAGGTATAGTTAGGTGTAGGCTGGTATATGCAGGTATAGGTTAGTATATGCAGCTATAGGGAGTTATATGCAGGTATAGGTTGGTATATGCAGGTATAGTTTGGTATATGCAGGTATAGGGAGGTATATGCAGGTATAGGGAGGTATATGCAAGGATAGGTTGGTATATGCAGGTAAAGGGAGGTATATGCCGGTATAGGCAGGGGTTATATATGGTGCAATAAGACAGGAACTGAAGTTATGTGGAGCTATAGGGGAGTTGTATGTGCTGTTGAATCACTGAATTCTATACATTTTGGTCTAGGTCACCTGTGACAGTGTGGCACTTTGTTACTGCTCAATCTCACATTGTGTTATGTAACTCCACATATTACTGAAGCCCATATAAGTTCATATTCTTTAAAGGGACACTAAACCCAAAAATTTTCTTTCATGATTCAAGTAGAGAATACAATTTTAAACAACATTCAAATTTACTTATAT
The DNA here is from genome assembly GCF_027579735.1 of Bombina bombina. Classification (NCBI taxonomy): domain Eukaryota; kingdom Metazoa; phylum Chordata; class Amphibia; order Anura; family Bombinatoridae; genus Bombina; species Bombina bombina. Next base: position 1,149,694,470 of record NC_069503.1, on the reverse strand, counting down.
TGTCTAATGTGCTTCATTCTTTAGATATCATTTGTTGAAGAAATAGCAATACACATGGATGAGCCAATCACACAAGGCATCTATGTGCAGCAACCAATCAGCAGCTACTAAGCCTATCTAGATATGCTTTTCAGCAAAGTATATCTAGAGAATGAAGCAAATTAGATAATAGAAGTAAATTAGAAAGTTGTTGCTCTTTCTAAATTATAAAAGAAAAAAAAATGGGTTTCATGTCCCTTTAAGCCATATAAGTTCATTCCTTAAAGGGACAGTATACACCAATTTTCATATAACTGCATGTAATAGACACTACTATAAAGATTAAGATGTCCAGATACTGATCTAAAAATCCAGTATAAAACTGTTTAAAAACTTACTTAGAAGCTTTCAGTTTATCTCTGTTTAAAAGGTTACTGGAACACCCACTGCAAGTGGGAAATAGCAGACACTCCTCCCGACCTTCCCCTGCATATGAAAAGACCCTTTACACAAACAGGAGCAAGCTGGAGTAGGTATAGGTCGGTATTCTCCTAAAACTTTGGGGCTTGGTTAGAAATCTGAAAATTAGTGCAATGTTTTTAAAAATAAGCAAAACTATACATTTTTTAAAAAAAAAACTGTATGGGCTATATAAATAGATCATCTACAAAACATTTATGCAAAGAAAAATCTAGTGCATAATGTCCCTTTAAGCCCATATAGGTTTATATTCCTTAAGCACATATAAGTTGTTGCTCTGCTGCTTTCTGAGCAGGAAAATCATCTGATCCATATTATTTAGGCATTCTGATCATATTATAGTTATTCTGTCCTGGATTCTGATCACTTTTGTGCAATGCTCTGCAGCGTTCTGAGCCCAATGGAGCAATTTTCTGATCCTAGTTGAAAAGCACATTATTAGAAGTGCTGGAGGACTTGTTGCTTTACGAATGATTTGAGACTTGGTAAGTCTCCTCCGGCCCCGGGCACTCCGTTTAACAAGTGCTGTACTGTTCCCATTCCTGGATTGTTTATACTGATCCTAGTTGAGCAATGTTCTTCAGTGGTGTAATCCCTTTACAGCGGTATTCTGTAGTGTTCTGATCCTAGTTGAGCAATGCTCTGCAGAATTCTGATCCCTTTGGAGCAATACATTGCAGCTTTTTTAATCTCAGTGGAGCAATACTCTGCAACTTTCTGGTCCCAGTGGAGCAAAACCCTTCAGCTTTCTGATCCAAGTGGAGCAATACTCTGCAGCTTTCTGATCCCAGTAGATCAATATTCTGCAGCTTTCTGATCACAGTGGAGCAATACTCTGCAGCTTTCTGATCCCAGTGGAGCAATACTCTGCAGCTTTCTGATACTAGTAGAGTAATACTCTGCAGATTTCTAATCACAGTAGAGCAATATTCTGCAGCTTTCTAATCCCAGTGGAGCAATACTCTGCAGCTTTCTGATACTAGTGGAGCAATACTTTGAAGCTTTCTGATCACAGTAGAGCAATACTCTGCAGCTTTCTGATCACAGTGGAGCAATATTCTGCAGCTTTCTGATCCCAGTGGAGCAATACTCTGCAGCTTTCTGATCACAGTGGAGCAATATTCTGCAGCTTTCTGATCCCAGTGGAGCAATATTCTGCAGCTTTCTGATCCCAGTGGAGCAATACTCTGCAGATTTATGATACTAGTGGAGCAATACTCTGCAGCTTTCTGATCACAGTAGAGCAATATTCTGCAGCTTTCTGATGCTAGTGGAGCAATACTCTGAAGCATTCTGATCACAGTAGAGCAAAACTCTGCAGCTTTCTGATCCCAGTAGAGCAATACTCTGCCGCTTTCTGATCACAGTGGAGCAATATTCTGCAGCTTTCTGATCCCAGTGGAGCAATACTCTGCAGCTTTCTGATACTAGTGGAGCAATACTCTGCAGCTTTCTGATCACAGTAGAGCAATATTCTGCAGCTTTCTGATCCCAGTGGAGCAATACTCTGCAGCTTTCTGATACTAGTGGAGCAATACTCTGCAGCTTTCTGATCACAGTAGAGCAATATTCTGCAGCTTTCTGATCCCAGTGGAGCAATACTCTGCAGCTTTCTGATACTAGTGGAGCAATACTCTGCAGCTTTCTGATCACAGTAGAACAATATTCTGCAGCTTTCTGATCCCAGTGGAGTAATACTCTGCAGCCCAAGTGTATCATCATGCTCAGCAAGTCCTGCCCAGGTGTATCATCATGCCGGGTACATCTCTGCAGCCTGTAAACCTGTTAGTGACCAAGGGCACAGGTCTCTGTGTGCAAACCACATAAGTCACTGTATATATCAATGGTTCAGATCAATAGCACAACCCTTAGCTCCTATATGTTACAGATGCCAATGTAGTAGTCTCTGGTCCTTAATCATGTCCTTGGTCAAAGCAAAGTTAACAAATATTTACACAATGTAATTTGTTCATCTGTAAAATGCTTTTCAGTGCTCTTCTTCCTTCAAAGCATACATTGTTGTTTAAGTTTCTATGTCATGCAATAGTCTGATGATCACTAAAGAACAGTTCATCTTCTACCTACTAAATTAAGTGGTTTGCAGGTCTGTTTAGGACTGGTGCAACGTTCTACATGGTACTCATGCAATGCTCTGCATGGTACTGGTGCAATGTTCTGCATTATAATCATGCAATGCTCTGCATGGTAAATGTGCAATGCTCTGCATGTTACTGGTGCAACACTCTGCATGGTAATGATTCAAAGTTCAGCATGGTAATGGTGCAATGCTCTAGATGGTAATGATGCAATGCAATTCATGGCACTGGTGCAATGCTCTTCACAGTAATGGTGCAATATTCTGCATGGTACTGGTGCAATGCTCTACACAGTAATGGTGCAATGTTCTGCATGGTACTGGTGCAATGCTCTGCATGGTAATGGTGCCATGTTCTGCAAGGTAATGGTGCAATACTCTGCTCATTTCTCTATAGTAATTAACCAGGACCCTCCCTTTATTTCATTTGCTACATTTCTCCAGTTTTTATGTGCGCCCTTTTTCCTATATTGTTGCTTTAATTAAAGAGACGCTGCACTCAGTATGTTGTGTGTGACAGTAAATATGCCTTTAATTTAAACTGAAACTAATACAGCAGTGTCAGTAGTGTACTTTCTGCTAATGCTTATTGGCTGAGAGGTTTTCCTACTCATGATTGACTGAGAGGTTTGCTACTCATTCTGATTGGCTGAGAGGTATTCCTACTCATGCTGATTGACTGAGAGGTTTGCTACTCATTCTGATTGGCTGAGAGGTATTCCTACTCATGCTGATTGACTAATGATTGTACCTATAAGCCAATAAGCATCAGCATTAAAGGGACATTCTAGTCAAAATTAAAATGCATATAGATGAATTACATCTTTTGATAGAAACATATTTGCAATATACATCTATTGGCAAAACAGTTTATAGTAAACGTTCTCACTGAATCATTTTTCTGTACAAATGTATCAAGAAACAATGTCTAGATATTCTCAGCATTTTAAAATATTGCAGCTGCTCACGGTGCCAGTAGAGCTTGTAGCATGTCAACAATCATGTGACTTGAGTCACTACCAAATTATACAGCACCTTAGGCTCTCTGAGCAAGTGCTGTGTTTAAAATGCTGGTGCATGGAGCATATTTAAATAGCTATAACTTTTACAAGAAGCATTTTAGCTAATATATGTATATTGAAAAAAATATATCTACTGAAAATGAAAATGGTCCTGTGTGCATTTTAGGTGCAATGTCCCTTTAAGCTTCCTTTTTCTCACCTCCATTTTTAACTCGATTCTTTCCTTTTCTAGACTCTCCAGCACCTTGTAACCCATTTTTCTGGACATCCTCTACCATTTTCCTCTTTCCTGAGCTTTTACTGCCTTTCACATTGTCTTCTTCTGCTTCATTCTTCTTCTGTCCTTTGGCCTTTTCCTTCTCTTTCCCTCCAACCCTAGGCAGAGCCAGATAAGAGCTGATGGACATCACAAGGTAGATACCAGCCCCATAGTACCCACCTATAGCCAAGCAGAGAGGTTGCGCCAACACAAAGAGGCAAAACACATTGACAGATGCAGCAGTGCCCAGCAATAGATTCTCTTTACGACTTTCCCAGGAAAGCAGAGCAAAGTAACCAAGGGCCACAGCCGGGTACAGAGCTTGTTCTGCCATTCTCGGGGAAGAAACAGTAACAAGAGCTCACAGTACAAAGGTAGCAAGAGATAAGGAAGAATAGGAAGGAGTGAGACGCAACCAACCAGGTGAAAGCAGGAGGTTAATAATCCAACAGGTTCCTGGCACTGGGAGTCAGACTTAGTATTAGATAAGAAGTCGTATTGCTGTCAGAGGAGCTATGGGATGTGTATGGTATAGAAAGTCATCTGCTTGCTCTGCATTTGTGACAACAATGAACATAAATCTCCTTGAGATTGTGATATAAAATGGTTCATTATCCCCAACAAAAAGAAACAAGTTTGCAACACTTTTATTTTTCCCATTTTCCTGGAATTTAACTCTGCAATGTGTTTTTTTCAGTTCCTTCTAGAATATGAATTGAAAAATGCACAGAAACCTAACCTGCTACATTCTTTAGAGTCATTGTTTGATCAGAGCAGGAGCTTATATGCATTATTTATAATTATATTATCACAATAATTCGTTGTTTTCTGTCACTGGCTTTGATTTAGTGAGCTAGATTCATAGACACCCATTAGATTGTTGATATGTGTCATTGTTAAAGAGACACAAAACCCAAAATATTTTTATACAGTTTCCAATTTCTTCTATTATAAAATGTGCTTAGTTCTCATTTTATTCATGAGGGCCCAGAGTGCCTGAGTGCCTGAGGGGGGGAGAGCAGTGTGCGACCAGGGGGAAGGGGAGAGCTGAACTTCCCCTGCATGGTACTCCTCTCTTGCATTCTGTTTTTCAGGATAGCGACATGGTAACTACTGGCGATTCCAGAAGTGGCAAGGAGAGAGGAACAGAGAGTGGTGCAGATTCCATGGTGTCGGAGGATGAGCATCCATCGACTTCAGACGTGGGGGCGATACCGCCTAGGACGGGGGTCGCCAAACCCGTGAGTCCTCAGTTTCAGTGGGGTTCAGGGGTTTCACATCATCTTCGGATGATTCTGGGTCAGAGAATGACAGGGAGTTGGGTTTAAATGCTAACGGTCATAAGCGAAAGTACAAAATTCTTAGGTGATTGATGGAGGAAAGGAAGGCTGCTAGGAAGGGGTTGCAAAGATCTTCAGAACCTGTTACCTCTGAGAAGTCTGATAGGGCATCCCAACCAAGATCCAGAGTCAGTGACGCGCGTAGACCTGCCAACCGCAAAATGGCACTCCACGGTGATACACGATCTTGGTCCTCTTATGATCGGCACAAACTTCTCAAAACTAAGACGGTTTGGCGCATTCAAGAGGGGAAGTATGTCAATATCTTTGAGCTCTCTGTGGAAGCCTTGAGACAGAAAGAAAGAGCCGAATATGGGACTGGGCAGAAGAAATACTAGCGCCCTGACACATTCCACTCTTCTTGCTTTTTGGAGAAGAGGCCAGATAAGTGCTTAGCCATATTAAAATATATAGTGAATATGTAAATCATTGCGGAAAATTATCGTGATGGAGCCTGGCGGGATTATGATGAAGAATTCCGCAGGAAGATGGTAGGTGACCCTCTTCTGGACTTTGGATGTGTGGAGATGCATCCTTGGGCCCGGCTGGGTCCTGAGAAGGTCACAGGGACTGCTGCTCCTCTGGAGGGTTCACATCAGGTACGCACTGATAGTAGGTTTTGAAGATGCCTCGCCAGGGTCTGTTGGAAATTTCAAGATAAGCACTGCGTGCTGGGAATTGCTTGTTCCATTCGGCACGTGTGCCGCAACTGTGGTGGGCCTCACCCGGCCACAGATTGCGTCAGGAAAAGAAGCAAGATAGGGTCGGATCACGAGGCCCTGTTTGGTAAGAGCGGACACCCCACTGAGGGTGGCCGCAATTAGACCTTGGCTTGCGCTGTACCCGGATAGGGATGCGGCTGCCTTGCTGGGGTCGGCCCTCAAGGAAGGTTTCATTATTCCGGTACAGCGGGCCGCAGGAACCTGAAAGTGGCTTACCAGAGAAATTGGGTAAGGAAGATTCGCTGGGTAGGATGGCTGGACCATTTAGGGTAAAGCCAATACCGGGGTTGGTTATTTCTCCTTTGGGGGTTGTGCCAAAGAAAGACCCAGGGAAGTTCAGGATGATTCAACACCTTTCTTACCCAAAAGGCAGGTCAGTCAATGATGCCATCCCACAGGAATTGAGCACAGTTCATTATCAGTCTTTTGATGCCCTAAGGGTGGTTCAGAGGTCGGGTCAAGGGGCCTTGCTGGCAAAACTTGATATAGAGTCTGCCTTCTGGCTGCTGTCAATTCACCCATCTTCGTTTTATCTAATGGGTTGTTTTTTCAACGGATCGTACTTTATCGACGGTTGTTTACCCATGAGGTGTTCAATTTCCTGCACCTATTTTGAGGCTTTCACTTCCTTTTTACATTGGGCTGTCGCCAAGGTGGCGGGGAGGATAGAATTGCACATTATCTTGATGATTTCTTATTGGTGGGTAGACAGGGCTCCAGGGAATGTGAGTTACTTCTGCACACCATGAGAATGTTTATGACTAAATTCGGTGTTCCCTTGGCAGAGGACAAAACTGAGGGCCCTTGCATGTGTCTTACGTTCTTAGGGATAGAAATTGACTCAGTAGCCGAGGAATGCAGACTCCCGGCAGTGAAAGTCCGGAAGATGTTTGAGGAAGTAAGAAGAATGGCTTTGGCGGCTTTTTGCACGTTAAAGGAGCTGCAATCCCTTTTGGGTCTGCTCAACTTCGCAGGACGTTTCATCCCTATGGGGAGAATTTTTCTGAAAAGAATGCAGCGTTTGTTGCCGGGGGTGACCTCCCCTAAGGCAAGAATTAGGGTTAACAAAGACATGAGGGACGATTTCCAGGTTTGGGATCAGTTCCTTAGGGAATTAAATGGGGTTTGCATTGGGCACAAACCTCAGACGTCCGCACAGTCCCTTCACCTTTTACGGATGCTGCAGGATCCTTTGGCTACGGAGCTTACCTAGATGGCAGGTGGAGCGCTGAACCATGACCGGAGGAATGGACCGTTAAAGGGCTTACCAGATACATGTGCCTCCTGGAGCTTCCCCATTCTAGTGGTGTTGGTGATTTGGGGGGATAAGCCTAAAAACAGTTCCGTGTTTTTTTTGACGGACAATATATGCGTGGTCTTTGCCATCAATGGACTCTCCTCTTCATCCCCATCAGTGGTTAGATATCTGAGGATTCTGGTCTTGGGGTGCCTTAAGCGGAACATTGAGTTTCAGGCTATGCATGTCCCTGGGGTTGCTAATATTATAGCTGATGTGCTTTCCCGTTTCTAAAGGGAGCATTTTAGGAAGTTTGCACCTAACGCTGTGACCCATGGTGTTCCCGGTCCTCCTTTCCTTTGGCAGGTGGCACTGGATGGCAGTCTCTGATTCCACTGCTGAAGGCGTCCCTGGCACCTTCCACTTGGAAGTCTTATGTGAGGTATTGGGAAGAATGGATTTTCTTCTGCGATGTTCAGGGATTTCCTTCCTGCGCAGGTGAGCAAGAATGGTTGCTGTGATGGATTGCAGAACTTAGAACTAAGCAGGTGAAAAAAGGGGCAGTGACAGCGCGGTTGGAAGCAGTATCCTTTTCCTGTAAATTGTTCAATCTGACGGACTCTTCCAAGATGTTTTTGGTTCGCCAAATTCTTCAGGGCTGGGGGAGGTCGGAAGTGCAACGGCCTGACATTCGGGAACCAATAACTGCTGATCGGTTACTCCTTTTGCTTCAGGTTCTACCTGACGTTTGTTCCTCGGAATATCCACGGCGTTCACCATGGCTTTTCATGGTGCCCTTCGAGTGTGGGAATTGGTACCGCAGTCAAGGATGGGGAAAGTGGGAAGTTTGTTGTGTGAACACGTTCGATTCGTCAAAAATGGGGTATGGCTATTTATTCCCAGATCCAAAGTGGATCAGGAGAGTAGGGGTGCTTGGCTGTCGCTCCCTGTGAATCAGGTTTCCGCCAGTTGCCCTTACGTCCTGTTGAAAGCCTTCTCGGATGAGCAGCCAGTGGGTCCACGTAGGTTTTTAAGTCACCAGAACGGTACCCCTCTTACATGATTACAATTCCGGAGTGTCTTGGGATGAACTGCAAAAAAGGCCGGGTTAAATCCCAATACCATAGTTCCTCACTCATTTAGGGTTGGAGCTGCTACGACAGCGGCGGCTGTAGGTTGGTCTGCTGACCGGATCATGGCATTGGGGAGGTGGAAATCTAGGATATATCAGTTATATGTGAGACCCCTTTTATCCCACTGCTAATTATTATGGTGTGTTTCTGTTGTGATGTGGTGGTATGGACCTAATACTTGTTTCTTTTGCAGGGCATAGCAGTGGTCCGCTCCATGTCTGGATTGTGGGGCACTCGTTCGTGCACTGGGCAGCCATCCGAGCATCTACTCAACCTGGAGGACAGCAACTGGGGTTCTCGTCATCTAGGGTGGTTATTAGGTGGTTAGGAAGGAGAGGCCTTTGCTGGGCTGATCTGCCTGGATTGCTGCAAGATGCCATGAAACATTGGGAGAAACCCCATGTTTTGATCCTCCACTTAGGTGGAAATGATCTTGGCTTAATTTCCGGACGGGATTTGAGTGCAGTGATCCAGTCGGACCTGCGCACCTTCAAAGCTTGGATGCCTGGTGTGAGAATGGGATGGTCAAATATTATTCCCAGGTTGACATGGCGTCATATGGCCAGCCATAGGGCCACTTTTCAGGTCAGAAAGGGACGTAAGGAAATTGATGTTTGAGCTTAGGGGCTTTGTTGTGGAGCAAAACCATTATGGCAGCTGATAGGAGCCTCTACCAAGGTGACGGGGTACATCTTTCGAACCATGGCATGGACCTGTTTATTGAAGACCTAAGACAGTCCCTACTCCTATTTGTGTGAGTTTTGGGTGGCGGCAAGAGTGGCCCTGAATATGTGGGCGATCTCGTGACGGGTGGACAGTGTCCAGGGGCAGGATGTGATCTGAGATGTTCCCTGCCCATGTGATTCGAAGTCCAGAACTCCCTATGCCATTCCAGTATTGAGCTATGCTCTGCTTACTCTCCTGTGACCTGGTACTGCCCATCTTGTTCGCATGGGTTACTACGCATTAGCTAGTACCTGATTGCCGCCCTCCTGGTCCATGTTTATTTTTGCTGGTCGTTTCGTTCCTGTGTTGCCACAATAAACGTCACCTATGGGTTTTATAACCAAGAAGATGTTTGTGTGTTTATTTCTATGTTAGAAATGAAGTTAAAAGTTTACGTTAAACGTTATGATGTAAATAGTTAAGTTATGATAATTCTTCCCACAGAGGAGGATATGGCATTTAATCCCTTAAGGAAATGTAAGGCAAATTGCCTGGAATGCACATAAGGGTTAAGGCCAAGACGGAGGAGTGGGAGTGTTCTGGTTTGTGTGTGTGTGTGAAACAATTTTGCAGATAGAGAGGAGGGGTTCCAGCTTACCTTTTTAAGCCCTGTACAGGAAGTACAAGTCCTCTTTCTGCTGGTTTCTTCAAAGATTTCCCCACCCTGTCCCTCCCTTTTTATTATTTTAGGTGGCAATCGTTAGGGGGATTAATCACTATGGTGGTCCCTAGGATTAGGGGTGTCCAAGGCATGATGAGGGCTAGCCAGCCTTTTTCTACAAGTCCAAGGACATTAAGTTTCAGCTCCCCAGGTGTTCAATGGGGTTTGCACCTTATTGACCCTGGTCCTAATGGTACGGAGTGGTGGGTTTGCACCCTGGGCTGGTGGGTGGACAGTGTCCAGGGGCAGGATGTGATCGAGGTAGAGTGGCTACTAACAGCCAGGGGTGAAGTCCTCAGACGCGCATCTGTGGTGTTCCCTGCCCGTGTGATTCGAAGTCGAGAACTCCCTATGCCATCCCAGTATTGAGCTATGCTCTGCTTACTCTCCTGCGCCCTGGTACTGCCCATCTTGTTAGCATGGGTTACTAAGCATTAGCTAGTAGCTGATTGCCGCTCCCCTGGTCCATGTTTATTCGTGCTGGTCGTTTGGTTCCTGTGTTGCCACAATAAACGTGACCTACGGGTTTTATAATTAAGAAGTTGTTTGTGTGTTTATTTCTATGTTATAAATGAAGTTAAAAGTTTACATTAAACGTTATGATGTAAATAGTTGTTATGATAATTCTTCCCACAGAGGAGGATAAGGAATTTAATCCCTTAAGGAGAGATAACCGTCCCCTATCTCTTGTAGTGTTTGTTAGTAAACTAGATTCATAGACAGCCAATAGACTATTGATAGGTGTTATAATTAAGGAGAGATAACCTTCCACTACAGTCCCCTATCTTTTCTAGAGTTTGTTAGTGAACTAGATTCATAGTTAATCTTTAGACTGTTAATAGGTGTCATTGTTAAGGAGAGATAACTGCCCCCTATCTTTTATACACTGAGATTACGAGTTTTGCGTTAGCCTTAAAAAGCAGCGTTGAGAGGTCCCAATGCTGCTTTTTATCTAACGCTGGTACTACGAGTCTGACAGGTAGAGGCTCACCGCTCACTTTTCTTCCGCGACTCGAGGCTACCGCAAATCCCCTTACGTAAATTGCGTATCCCATCTTTTTAATGGAATTTGCCTAACGCTGGTATTACAAGTCTTGGAAGAAGTGAGCGGTAGACCCTCTCCTGTCAAGACTTCTACCGCATTTAAAAGTCAGTAGTTAAAGGGACGCTGTACCCAAAAATTTTCTTTCGTGATTCAGATTGAGCATGAAATTTTAAGCAACTTTCTAATTTACTCCTATTATCAAATTTTCTTCATTCTCTTGGTATCTTTATTTGAAATGCAAGAATGTAAGTTTAGATGCTGGCCCATTTTTGGTGAACAACCTGGGTTGTCCTTGCTGATTGGTGGATAAATTCATCCACCAATAAAATAGTGCTGTCCAGAGTACTGAAACCAAAAAAAAAGCTTAGATGCCTTCTTTTTCAAATAATGATAGCAAGAGAACGAAGAAAAATTGATAATAGGAGTAAATTAGAAAGTTGCTTAAAATGCATGCTCTTTCTGAATTACAAAAGAAAAAAAAAATGGGTTTTGCTAACGCCGGAGCATAAAACTCTTAACTAAAGTGCTAAAAAGTACACTAACACCCATAAACTACCTATTAACCTCTAAACCGAGGCCCCCCCACATCGCAAACACTATAATAAAACATTTTAACCCCTAATCTGCCGACCGGGCATCGACGCCAAATACATTATACTTATGAACCCCTAATCTGCTGCCCCTAACATCGCCGCCACCTACCTACAATTATTAACCCCTAATCTGCCGACCGGACATCGCCGCCACATTAATAAATGTATTAATCCCTAAACCGCCGCACTCCCACCTCGCAAACACTAGTTCAATTTTATTAACCCCCTAATCTGCCGTCCCTAACATCGCCGACACCTACTTACATTTATAAACCCCTAATCTGCCACCCCCAACGTCGCCGCTACTATATTAAAGGTATTAACCCCTAAAACCTAAGTCTAACCCTAAGTCTAACCCCCCTAACTTAAATATAATTTAAAAATTAATTTAACATAATTAAATAAATTATTCCTATTTAAAATTAAATACTTACCTATAAAATAAACCATAAGATAGCTACAATATAACTAATAGTTACATTGTAGCTATCTTAGGATTTATATTTATTTTACAGGCAACTTTGTATTTATTTTAACTAGGTACAATAGTTATTAAATAGTTATTAACTAGACAAATTTACCTGTAAAATAAATCCTAACCTAAGTTACAATTACACTTAGGTTAGAAGAGGTCCTCCAGACGGTAGAAGGCTTCATCCAGGCTGCATCTTCTATCTTCATCCTTCCGGAGCGGAGCCATCTTCTATCCAGCCGACGCGGAGCCATCGTCTTCAAACGACGTCCTAACGAAGAATAAAGGTTCCTTTAAATGACGTCATCCAAGATGGCGTCCCTTGAATTCCGATTGGCTGATAGGATTCTATCAGCCAATCGGAATTAAGGTAGGAAAAATCCTATTGGCTGATGCAATCAGCCAATAGGATTGAGGTCGCATTCTATTGGCTGATTGGAACAGCCAATAGAATGCAAGCTCAATCCTATTGGCTGATCCAATCAGCCAATAACGTAGTTACATCATTATATTCCCTCTAGTTACTATGTTATTTTCCCTCTAGTTACTACATTATATTCCCTCTAGTTACTACGTTATATTCCCTCTAGTTACTACATTATATTCCCTCTAGTTACTACGTTATATTCCCTCTAGTTACTACATTATATTCCCTCTAGTTACTACGTTATATTCCCTCTAGTTACTACGTTATATTCCCTCTAGTTACTATGTTATATTCCCTCTAGTTACTACGTTATATTCCCTCTAGTTACTACGTTATATTCCCTCTAGTTACTACGTTATATTCCCTGTAGTTACTACGTTATATTCCCTCTAGTTACTACGCTATATTCCCTCTAGTTACTATGTTATATTCCCTCTAGTTACTATGTTATAGTCCCTCTAGTTACTACATTATATTCCCTCTAGTTACTATGTTATATTCCATCTAGTTACTACGTTATATTCCCTCTAATTACTATGTTATATTCCCTCTAGTTACTACATTATATTCCCTCTAGTTACTATGTTATATTCCCTCTAGTTACTATGTTATATTCCCTCTAGTTACTATGTTATATTCCCTCTAGTTACTATGTTATATTCCCTCTAGTTACTATGTTATATTCCCTCTAGTTACTACATTATATTCCCTCTAGTTACTACGTTATATTCCCTCTAGTTACTACATTATATTCCCTCTAGTTACTACAAAAAGCTCCAGTTAAGCTTAAATAACCCCATTAAAATGTGACCCATTTAATACTAGCAATCATATCCATGAATTTTGTTTATATACAGAAATTTATCCAGACTATTTTTAAATGTATCTATGGTATTGGCATTCACTACCTCCTTTGGTAATGAGTTCCACAATTTTATTGCTCTTACAGTGAAAAAAACGTTTCCGTTGCAGGAGATTAAATCTCCTTTCCTCCAACCTTAAATTATGACCTCTTGTCAGAACCAATTTTCTTGGAATAAAAAGAGCTTCTACCATCTCTGTATATGGGCCTTGAATATATTTATATAAAGTAATCATGTCACCTCTCAAGCGCCTTTTTTCTAAAGAGAACAGACCCAGTTTGGATAGCCTCTCCTCATAGGTTAATTTCTCCAATCCCCTTATTAGCTTTGTGGCCCTTCTCTGAACTTTTTCTAGTTCTGCAATATCTTTTTTAGCAATCGGTCCCCAGAACTGCACTCCAAACTCAAGGTGAGGTCTTACCAGGGCTTTATATAATGACAGAATTATGCTTTCCTCCCTTGAATCAATGCCTCTTTTAATACATGCTAGTATCTTATTAGCCTTTGAAGCCGCTGCCCTGCATTGTGCACTCATCTTTAGCTTGTTATCTATTACTACTCCCAAATCCCTTTCCTCCTGTGTTTGGCTAAGTCTTGTCCCATTTAAAAAATACATAGCCTGCTTATTTTTACTTCCAAAATGTAGAACCTTACATTTTTCCGTATTAAATCTCATTTTCCATTCACTTGCCCATAGTTCTAATTTTAGCAAATCCCTTTGCAAAGAGAGTTCATCCTGCTCTGACCTAATGACCTTACTTAACTTAGTATCATCTGCAAAAATAGAGATGTCGCTATTTAATCCTTGCTCCAAGTCATTTATAAAAATATTAAGAAGAACAGGGCCCAGTACTGATCCCTGGGGGACGCCACTGATTACCTTTGTCCAATCTGAGTATGATCCATTTACTGCTACTCGTTGCTCCCTATCTTTTATCCAGTTATTTATCCATGAGCTAACATTTTCAGCTATTCCCAGTCCCTTAATTTTGTGCATTAATCTCTCATGTGGCACTGTATCAAATGCCTTTGCAAAATCTAAGTATATCACATCAACTGATTCCCCTTTATCTATATTTTTACTTACTTCCTCGTAGAATCTAATTAGATTAGTTTGACATGATCTATTTCTCCTAAAGCCATGCTGATTAGAACTCATAATCTTGTTTACACGAATATGCTCATCAATATAATCCCTTATAATCCCTTCAAATATCTTCCCCACTATTGATGTCAGACTAACTGGTCTATAGCTTCCTGGATCATCCCTGCTTCCCTTTTTGAAGAGTGGCACCACATCAGCTTTACGCCAATCCTGGGGTACCATGCCTGAGGATAATGAGTCTTGAAAAATTAAGAGTAAAGGTTTGTCTATAACAGTGCTAAGTTCACTTAACACCCTTGGGTGTATTCCATCTGGGCCTGGAGTTTTATTTACCTTAATATTTTTTAGTTTTTTCCTGATATCCTCTAAACAAAACCCAGTTAGTGGTATGGATTGGCATGTTCTATTCTGTTCCAAAGTATCATTCAATGGTTCCTCTCTTGTGTATACTGAAGAAAAAAACTGGTTTAGTACCTCAGCCTTCTCCCTGTCATTATTTATCATGCTACCCTCCACACGTTTTAATGTACCTATATTATCCTTCTTAGATTTTTTGCTATTTATGTACTTAAAGAACCTTTTAGGGTTAGACTCAGAATCCTTGGCAATTAATTTTTCATTTTCAATTTTGGCTAATTTGATTGCTTTTTTGCATGCTTTGTTACATTCCTTATAAATATTGTATGCTGAGTCTGTACTATTTTCTTTTAATAATTTAAATGCCCTACGTTTTTTCCTAATTTCTTTTAACACATTTTTATTTAGCCATAACGGCTTAGTTTTTTTATTTTTATTTTTATAACCATATGGTATGTATTGATATGTATATTTATTTAACAAATTTTTAAATATTATCCATTTATCCTCTGTATTTTTATTAGAAAATACATTGTCCCAATTTATATTATTTAATGATTTCCTTAAATCGTTGAATTTTGCTTTCTTGAAATTAAAAGTCTTAGTTAAGCCTTTAAAACACTGCATATGAAAAGAGATTATATTCCCTCTAGTTACTATGTTATATTCCCTCTAGTTACTATGTTATATTCCCTCTAGTTACTATGTTATATTCCCTCTAGTTACTACGTTATATTCCCTCTAGTTACTATGTTATATTCCCTCTAGTTACTATGTTATAGTCCCTCTAGTTACTACATTATATTCCCTCTAGTTACTATGTTATATTCCATCTAGTAACTTCGTTATATTCCCTCTAATTACTATGTTATATTCCCTCTAGTTACTACATTATATTCCCTCTAGTTACTATGTTATATTCCCTCTAGTTACTATGTTATATTCCCTCTAGTTACTATGTTATATTCCCTCTAGTTACTATGATGTTATATTCCCTCTAGTTACTACATTATATTCCCTCTAGTTACTATGTTATATTCCCTCTAGTTACTACGGTATATTCCCTCTAGTTACTACGTTATATTCCCTCTAGTTACTACGTTATATTCCCTCTAGTTACTATGTTATATTCCCTCTAGTTACTACGTTATATTCCCTCTAGTTACTATGTTATATTCCCTCTAGTTACTACATTATATTCCCTCTAGTTACTACGTTATATTCCCTCTTGTTACTATGTTATATTCCCTCTAGTTACTACATTATATTCCCTCTAGTTACTATGTTATATTCCATCTAGTTACTATACGCTATATTCCCTCTAGTTACTATACGTTATATTCCCTCTAGTTACTACATTATATTCCCTCTAGTTACTATACGTTATATTCCCTCTAGTTACTATCGCCTAGATTACGAGTTTTGCGGTAACAGGGGTGCGATGCTAACGAGCCTTTTTTTCCCACTGCTACTTTAAGACAACTTAAGACGCTGGTATTACAGGGTTTTTTAAACCTGGCGTTAGCCGCAAAAAGGTGAGCGTAGAGCAGAATTTAGCTCCACATGTCACCTCAATACCAGCATTGCTTACGGTAGCGGGAAGCTGGCTAAACGTGCTCGTGCACGATTTCCCCATAGGAAACAATGGGGATGAGCTGGCTGGAAAAAAACCTAACACCTGCAAAAAAGTAGCGTCCAGCTTCTAACGCAGCCCCATTGTTTCCTATGGGAAAATAAAAAATATGTCTACACCTAACACCCTAACATGAACCCTGAGTCTAAACACCCCTAATCTCACACTTATTAACCCCTAATCTGCCGTCCCCGCTATCCCTGACGCCTACATTATATTATTAACCCCTAATCTGCCGCTCCGGACACCGACGCCACCTACATTATCCCTACATTATACTTATAAACCCCTAATCTGCTGCCCCCAACGCCGCCGCCACCTACCTACAATTAATAACCCCTAATCTGCCGACCGGACATTGCCGCCACTTTAAGAAATGTATTAACCACTAAACAGCCGCACTCCCGCCTCCCGCCTTAATATTATTAACCCCTAATCTGCCGTCCCTAACATCGCCGCCACCTATCTACATTTATTAACCCCTAATCTTCTGACCCCAACGTCGCCGCTACTATAATAAATTTATTAACCCCTAAACCTAAGTCTAACCCTAAGTCTAACCCCCCTAACTTAAATATAATTTAAATTAAACAAAATTAATTTAACATAATTAAATAAATTAATCCTATTTAAAACTAAATACTTACCAATAAATAAACCCTAAGCTAGCTACAATATAACTAATATTATGGTTTATTTTTATTTTACAGGCAACTTTGTATTTATTTTAACTAGGTACAATAGTTATTAAATAGTTATTAACTATTTAATGACTACCTAGCTAAAATAAGTACAAAATTACCTGTAAAATAAACCCTAACCTAAGTTACAATTACACCTAACACTACACTATCATTAAACTAATTACCTAAACCACCTACAATTATTTACAATTAAATTAAATAAACTAAATTACTAAAAAAAAAAACACTAAATTACAGGGGAAAAAAAGAATTACAAGAATTTTAAACTAATTACACCTAATCTAATCCCCCTAATAAAATAAAAAAGCCCCCCAAATTAAAAAAAATTCCTTACCCTATACTAAATTACAAATAGCCCTTAAAAGGGCCTTTTGTACGGCATTGCCCCAAAGTAATCAGCTCTTTCACCTGTAAAAAAAAATACAATACCCCCCCCCCAACATTACAAAAAACCCTACTCTAAAACCCTCCCAATCCCCCCTTAAAAAAACCTAACTCTACCCCCCTGAAGATCACCCTACCTTGAGCCGTCTTCACCCAGCCGGGCACAAGTGGTGCTCCATACGGCAGAAGTCTTCATCCGATCGGGGCAGAAGAGGTCCTCCAGACAGTAGAAATCTTCATCCAGGCGGCATCTTCTATCTTCATCCTTCCGAAGCAGAGCGGGTCCATCTTCAATCCGGCCGACGCGGAGCATCCTCTTCAAATGAAGTCCTAACGTCATCCAAGATGGTGTCCCTTGAATTCCGATTGGCTGATAGAATCCTATCCGCCAATCGTAATTAAGGTAGGAAAAATCCTATGTATGTGTAGTGTTAGGTGTAATTGTAACTTAGGTTAGGATTTATTGTACAGGTAATGTTGTACTTATTTTAGCTATGTAGTTATTAAATAGATAATAACTATTTAATAGCTATTGTACCTAGTTAAAATAAATACAAAGTTGCCTGTAAAATAAAAATAAACCCTGAGATAGCTACAATGTAACTATTAGTTATATTGTAGCTAGCTTAGGGTTTATTTTATCGGTAAGTATTTCGTTTTAAATAGGATTAATTTATTTAATTATGTTAAATTAATTTTGTTTAATTTAAATTATATTTAAGTTAGGGGAGGGTTAGACTTAGAGTTAGACTTAGGTTTAGGGGTTAATAAATTTATTATAGTAGCGGCGACATTGGGGTCAGAAGATTAGGGTTTAATAAATGTAGATAGGTGGCAGCGATGTTAGGGACGGCAGATTAGGGGTTAATAAAATTAAACTAGTGTTTGCGAGGCGGGAGTGTGGCGGTTTAGGGGTTAATACATTTATTAAAGTGGCGGCGATGTTGGGGGCAGCAGATTAGGGGTTAATAAATATAATGAAGGTGTCGGCGATGTTAGGGGCAGCAGATTAGGGGTTCATAGGTATAATGTAGGTGTGGCGGCAATGTCCGGTCGGCAGATTAGGGGTTAAAAACCATTATTTTAGTGTTTGCGATGTGGGGGGGGGGAGCTCGGTTTAGGGGTTAATAGGTAGTTTATGGGTGTTAGTGTACTTTGTAGCACTTTAGTTAAGAGCTTTATGTTCCGGCATTAGCCCATAAAACTCTTAACTACTGACTTTTAAATGCGGTAGGAGTCTGGACAGGAGAGGGTCTGCCGATCACTTCTTCCAAGACTCGTAATACCGACGTTAGGCAAATCCCATTAAAAAGATAGGATACGCAATTGACGTAAGGGGATTTGCGCTAGCCTCGAGTCGCGGAAGAAAAGTGAGCGGTGAGCCTGTACCTGTCAGACTCATAATACCAGCATTAGGTAAAAAGCAGCGTTGGGACCTCTCAACGCTGCATTTTAAGGCTAACGCCAAATTCGTAATCTCGGTGTATGTTATTTTCCCTCTAGTTACTCTACGTTATATTCCCTCTAGTTACTCCCTCTAGTTACTATGTTATTTTCCCTCTAGTTACTCTACGTTATATTCCCTCTAGTTACTACGTTATATTTCCTCTAGTTACTCTATGTTATATTCCCTCTAGTTACTATGTTATATTCCTTCTAGTTAATCTACATTATATTCCCTCTAGTTACTACATTATATTCCCTCTAGTTACTATGTTATATTCCCTTTAGTTACTATGTTATATTCCCTCTAGTTACTACATTATATTCCCTCTAGTTACTACATTATATTCCCTCTAGTTACTACGTTATATTTCCTGTAGTTACTATGTTATATTCCCTCTAGTTACTATGTTATTTTCCCTCTAGTTACTACATTATATTCCCTCTAGTTACTACATTATATTCCCTCTAGTTACTACATTATATTCCCTCTAGTTACTACGTTATATTCCCTCTAGTTACTCTATGTTATATTCCCTCTAGTTACTATGTGATATTCCCTCTTGTTACTACATTATATTCCCTCTAGTTACTACATTATATTCCCTCTAGTTACTACGTTATATTCCCTCTAGTTACTATGTTATATTCCCTCTAGTTACTCTACGTTATATTCCCTCTAGTTACTATGTTATATTCCCTCTTGTTACTACATTATTTTCCCTCTAGTTACTATGTTATATTCCCTCTAGTTACTCTACGTTATATTCCCTCTAGTTACTACGTTATATTCCCTCTAGTTACTACATTATATTCCCTCTAGTTACTATGTTATATTCCCTCTAGTTACTCTACGTTATATTCCCTCTAGTTACTACGTTATATTCCCTCTAGTTACTCTACGTTATATTCCCTCTAGTTACTCTACGTTATATTCCCTCTAGTTACTACGTTATATTCCCTCTAATTACTCTATGTTATATTCCCTCTATTTATGTTATATTCCCTCTAGTTACTCTACGTTATATTCCCTCTAGTTACTCTATGTTATATTCCTTCTAGTTACACTACGTTATATTCCCTCTAGTTACTCTACGTTATATTCCCTCTAATTAATCTATGTTATATTCCCTCTATTTATGTTATATTCCCTCTAGTTACTCTACGTTATATTCCCTCTAATTACTCTATGTTATATTCCCTCTATTTATGTTATATTCCATCTAGTTACTCTACGTTATATTCGCTCTAATTACTCTATGTTATATTCCCTCTATTTATGTTATATTCCCTCTAGTTACTCTACGTTATATTCCCTATAATTACTCTATGTTATATTCCCTCTAGTTACTATGTTATATTCCCTCTAGTTACTCTACGTTATATTCCCTCTAGTTACTCTACGTTATATTCCCTCTAGTTACTCTACGTTATATTCCCTCTAGTTACTCTACCTTATATTCCCTCTAGTTACTATGTTATATTCCCTCTAGTTACTATGTTATATTCCCTCTAGTTACTCTACGTTATATTCCCTCTAGTTACTCTACCTTATATTCCCTCTAGTTACTATGTTATATTCCCTCTAGTTACTCTATGTTATATTCCATCTAGTTACTATGTTATATTCCCTCTAGTTATTCTACGTTATATTCCTTCTAGTTACTCTATTTTATATTCCCTCTAGTTACTCTATTTTATATTCCATCTAGTTACTATGTTATATTCCTCTAGTTATTCTACGTTATATTCCTTCTAGTTACTCTATTTTATATTCACTCTAGTTACTCTATTTTATATTCCATGTAGTTACTATGTTATATTCCCTCTATTTACTCTACGTTATATTCCCTCTAGTTACTCTACGTTCAACTCCCTCTAGTTACTCTATGTTATATTCCCTCTAGTTACTCTACGTTATATTCCCTCTAGTTACTATGTTATATTCCCTCTAGTTACTATGTTATATTCCCTCTAGTTACTCTATGTTATATTCCCTCTAGTTACTCTACGTTATATTCCCTCTAGTTACTCTATGTTATATTCCCTCTAGTTACTCTATCTTATATTCCCTCTAGTTACTCTATGTTATATTCCCTCTAGTTACTCTACGTTATATTCCCTCTAGTTACTATGTTATTTTCCCTCTAGCTACTATGTTATATTCCCTCTAGTTACACTACGTTATATTCCCTCTAGTTACTGTACGTTATATTTCCTCTAGTTACTATGTTATATTCCCTCTAGTTACTATGTTATATTCCTTCTAGTTAATCTACATTATATTCCCTCTAGTTACTACATTATATTCCCTCTAGTTACTATGTTATATTCCCTCTAGTTACTATGTTATATTCCCTCTAGTTACTACATTATATTCCCTCTAGTTACTACATTATATTCCCTCTAGTTACTACGTTATATTTCCTGTAGTTACTATGTTATATTCCCTCTAGTTACTATGTTATTTTCCCTCTAGTTACTACATTATATTCCCTCTAGTTACTACATTATATTCCCTCTAGTTACTACATTATATTCCCTCTAGTTACTACGTTATATTCCCTCTAGTTACTCTATGTTATATTCCCTCTAGTTACTATGTGATATTCCCTCTTGTTACTACATTATATTCCCTCTAGTTACTACATTATATTCCCTCTAGTTACTACATTATATTCCCTCTAGTTACTATGTTATATTCCCTCTAGTTACTCTACGTTATATTCCCTCTAGTTACTATGTTATATTCCCTCTTGTTACTACATTATTTTCCCTCTAGTTACTATGTTATATTCCCTCTAGTTACTCTACGTTATATTCCCTCTAGTTACTACGTTATATTCCCTCTAGTTACTCTACGTTATATTCCCTCTAGTTACTACGTTATATTCCCTCTAATTACTCTATGTTATATTCCCTCTATTTATGTTATATTCCCTCTAGTTACTCTACGTTATATTCCCTCTAGTTACTCTATGTTATATTCCTTCTAGTTACACTACGTTATATTCCCTCTAGTTACTCTACGTTATATTAGCTCTAATTAATCTATGTTATATTCCCTCTATTTATGTTATATTCCCTCTAGTTACTCTACGTTATATTCCCTCTAATTACTCTATGTTATATTCCCTCTATTTATGTTATATTCCCTCTAGTTACTCTACGTTATATTCCCTCTAGTTACTCTATGTTATATTCCTTCTAGTTACACTACGTTATATTCCCTCTAGTTACTCTACGTTATATTAGCTCTAATTAATCTATGTTATATTCCCTCTATTTATGTTATATTCCCTCTAGTTACTCTACGTTATATTCCCTCTAATTACTCTATGTTATATTCCCTCTATTTATGTTATATTCCATCTAGTTACTCTACGTTATATTCCCTCTAATTACTCTATGTTATATTCCCTCTATTTATGTTATATTCCCTCTAGTTACTCTACGTTATATTTCCTATAATTACTCTATGTTATATTCCCTCTAGTTACTCTATGTTATATTCCCTCTAGTTACTATGTTATATTCCCTCTAGTTACTATGTTATATTCCCTCTAGTTACTCTACGTTATATTCCCTCTAGTTACTCTACGTTATATTCCCTCTAGTTACTCTACCTTATATTCCCTCTAGTTACTATGTTATATTCCCTCTAGTTACTCTATGTTATATTCCATCTAGTTACTATGTTATATTCCCTCTAGTTATTCTACGTTATATTCCTTCTAGTTACTCTATTTTATATTCCCTCTAGTTACTCTATTTTATATTCCATCTAGTTACTATGTTATATTCCCTCTAGTTATTCTACGTTATATTCCTTCTAGTTACTCTATTTTATATTCACTCTAGTTACTCTATTTTATATTCCCTGTAGTTACTATGTTATATTCCCTCTATTTACTCTACGTTATATTCCCTCTAGTTACTCTACGTTCAACTCCCTCTAGTTACTCTATGTTATATTCCCTCTAGTTACTCTACGTTATATTCCCTCTAGTTACTATGTTATATTCCCTCTAGTTACTATGTTATATTCCCTCTAGTTACTCTATGTTATATTCCCTCTAGTTACTCTACGTTATATTCCCTCTAGTTACTCTATGTTATATTCCCTCTAGTTACTCTATCTTATATTCCCTCTAGTTACTCTATGTTATATTCCCTCTAGTTACTCTACGTTATATTCCCTCTAGTTACTATGTTATTTTCCCTCTAGCTACTATGTTATATTCCCTCTAGTTACACTACGTTATATTCCCTCTAGTTACTGTACGTTATATTTCCTCTAGTTACTATGTTATATTCCCTCTAGTTACTATGTTATATTCCTTCTAGTTAATCTACATTATATTCCCTCTAGTTACTACATTTTATTCCCTCTAGTTACTATGTTATATTCCCTCTAGTTACTATGTTATATTCCCTCTAGTTACTACATTATATTCCCTCTAGTTACTACATTATATTCCCTCTAGTTACTACGTTATATTCCCTCTAGTTACTCTATGTTATATTCCCTCTAGTTACTATGTTATTTTCCCTCTAGTTACTACATTATATTCCCTCTAGTTACTACATTATATTCCCTCTAGTTACTACATTATATTCCCTCTAGTTACTACGTTATATTCCCTCTAGTTACTCTATGTTATATTCCCTCTAGTTACTGTGTGATATTCCCTCTTGTTACTACATTATATTCCCTCTAGTTACTACATTATATTCCCTCTAGTTACTACATTATATTCCCTCTAGTTACTATGTTATATTCCCTCTAGTTACTCTACATTATATTCCCTCTAGTTACTATGTTATATTCCCTCTAGTTACTACGTTGTATTCCCTCTACTTACTACGTTATATTCCCTCTAGTTACTCTACGTTATATTCCCTCTAGTTACTACGTTATATTCCCTCTAGTTACTCTACGTTATATTCCCTCTAGTTACTCTACGTTATATTCCCTCTAGTTACTACGTTATATTCCCTCTAATTACTCTATGTTATATTCCCTCTATTTATGTTATATTCCCTCTAGTTACTCTACGTTATATTCCCTCTAGTTACTCTATGTTATATTCCTTCTAGTTACACTACGTTATATTCCCTCTAGTTACTCTACGTTATATTCCCTCTAATTAATCTATGTTATATTCCCTCTATTTATGTTATATTCCCTCTAGTTACTCTACGTTATATTCCCTCTAATTACTCTATGTTATATTCCCTCTATTTATGTTATATTCCATCTAGTTACTCTACGTTATATTCCCTCTAATTACTCTATGTTATATTCCCTCTATTTATGTTATATTCCCTCTAGTTACTCTACGTTATATTCCCTATAATTACTCTATGTTATATTCCCTCTAGTTACTCTATGTTATATTCCCTCTAGTTACTATGTTATATTCCCTCTAGTTACTATGTTATATTCCCTCTAGTTACTCTACGTTATATTCCCTCTAGTTACTCTACCTTATATTCCCTCTAGTTACTATGTTATATTCCCTCTAGTTACTATGTTATATTCCCTCTAGTTACTCTACGTTATATTCCCTCTAGTTACTCTACCTTATATTCCCTCTAGTTACTATGTTATATTCCCTCTAGTTACTCTACGTTATATTCCCTCTAGTTACTCTACCTTATATTCCCTCTAGTTACTATGTTATATTCCCTCTAGTTATTCTACGTTATATTCCTTCTAGTTACTCTATTTTATATTCCCTCTAGTTACTCTATTTTATATTCCATCTAGTTACTATGTTATATTCCCTCTAGTTATTCTACGTTATATTCCTTCTAGTTACTCTATTTTATATTCACTCTAGTTACTCTATTTTATATTCCCTGTAGTTACTATGTTATATTCCCTCTATTTACTCTATGTTATATTCCCTCTAGTTACTCTACGTTCAACTCCCTCTAGTTACTCTATGTTATATTCCCTCTAGTTACTCTACGTTATATTCCCTCTAGTTACTATGTTATATTCCCTCTAGTTACTATGTTATATTCCCTCTAGTTACTCTATGTTATATTCCCTCTAGTTACTCTACGTTATATTCCCTCTAGTTACTCTATGTTATATTCCCTCTAGTTACTCTATCTTATATTCCCTCTAGTTACTCTATGTTATATTCCCTCTAGTTACTCTACGTTATATTCCCTCTAGTTACTATGTTATTTTCCCTCTAGCTACTATGTTATATTCCCTCTAGTTACACTACGTTATATTCCCTCTAGTTACTGTACGTTATATTTCCTCTAGTTACTATGTTATATTCCCTCTAGTTACTATGTTATATTCCCTCTAGTTACTCTACGTTATATTCCCTCTAGTTACTATGTTATATTCCCTCTAGTTACTCTATGTTATATTCCCTCTAGTTACTATGTTATATTCCCTCTAGTTACTCTACGTTATATTCCCTCTAGTAACTATGTTATATTCCCTCTAGTTACTCTACGTTATATTCCCTCTAGTTACTCTATGTTATATTCCCTCTAGTTACTATGTTATATTCCCTCTAGTTACTATGTGATATTCCCTCTTGTTACTCTACGTTATATTCCCTCTAGCTACTCTACGTTATATCTCCTCTAGTTACTCTACATTATATTTCCTCTAGTTACTATGTTATATTCCCTCTAGTTACTATGTTATATTCCCTCTAGTTACTCTACGTTATATTCCCTCTAGTTACTGTACGTTATATTTCCTCTAGTTACTCTACGTTATATTTCCTCTAGTTATTATGTTATATTCCCTCTAGCTACTATGTTATATTCCCTCTAGTTACTACGTTATATTCCCTCTAGTTACTATGTTATATTCCCTCTAGTTACTATGTTATATTCCCTTTAGTTACACTACGTTATATTCCCTCTAGTTACTCTACGTTATATTTCCTCTAGTTACTATGTTATATTCCCTCTAGTTACTGTGTTATATTCCCTCTAGTTACTATGTTATATTCCCTCTAGTTACTATGTTATATTCCCTCTAGTTACTCTACGTTATATTCCCTCTAGTTACTACATTATATTCCCTCTAGATACTATGTTATATTCCCTCTAGTTACTATGTTATATTCCCTCTAGTTACTCTATGTAATATTCCCTCTAGTTACTATGGCCTAGATTTGGAGTTTTGCGGCCAAAGGGGTGTGTTAGGCTCCAAAAAAGAAGCGTATAGCATATTTACCGCCACTGCAACTCTCAATACCAGCGGTGCTTACGGACGCGGCCAGCTTAAAAAACGTGCTTGTGCAAAAAAGCAGCGTTCAGATCCTAACGCGGCCCCATTGTTTCCTATGGGGAAACACTTCCTAAGTCTGCACCTAACACCCTAACATGTACCCCGAGTCTAAATACCCCTAACCTTACACTTATTAATCCCTAATCTGCCGCCTCCGCTATCGCTGACACCTGCATATTTTTTTTAACCCCTAATCTGCTGCCCCTAACCCCCGCCGACCCCTATATTATATTTATTAACCCCTAATCTGCTGCCCCCAACGTCGCCGCCACCTACCTACAATTATTAACCCCTAATCTGCCGACCGGACCTCACCGCTACTATAATAAATGTATTAACCCCTAATCCGCCTCACTCCCGCCTCACTAACCCTATAATAAATAGTATTAACCCCTAATCTGCCCTCCCTAACATCACCGACACCTAACTACAAGTATTAACCCCTAATCTGCCGACCGGACCTCACCGCTACTCTATTAAATTTGTTAACCCCTAAAGCTAAGTCTAAACCTAACACTAACACCCCCCTAAGTTAAATATAATTTAAATCTAACGAAATAAATTAACTCTTATTAAATAAATTATTCCTATTTAAAGCTAAATACTTACCTTTAAAATAAACCCTAATATAGCTACAATATAAATTATAATTATATTATAGTTATTTTAGGATTTATATTTATTTTACAGTCACCTTTTTATTTATTTTAACCAGGTACAATAGCTATTAAATAGTTAATAACTATTTAATAGCTACCTAGTTAAAATAATTACAAAATTACCTGTAAAATAAATCCTAACCTAAGTTACAATTAAACCTAACACTACACTATCAATAAATTAATTAAATAAAATACCTACAATTATCTACAATTAAACCTAACACTACACTATCAATAAATTAATTAAATACAATACCTACAAATAAATACAATTAAATAAACTAACTAAAGTACAAAAAATAAAAAAGAACTAAGTTACAAAAAATAAAAAACATATTTACAGACATTAGAAAAATATAACAATTTTAAGCTAATTACACCTACTCTAAGCCCTCTAATAAAATAACAAAGCCCCCCAAAATAAAAAAATGCCCTACCTTATTCTAAAATAAAAAAGTTCAAAGCTCTTTTACCTTACCAGACCTTAAAAGGGCTTTTTGCGGGGCATGTCCCAAAGAATTCAGCTCTTTTGCCTGTAAAAAGAAAACATACAATACCCCCCCCAACATTACAACCCACCACCCACATACCCCTAATCTAACCCAAACCCCCCTTAAATAAACCTAACACTAAGCCCCTGAAGATCTCCCTACCTTGTATTCACCACGCCGGGTTCACCGATCCGTCCTTGCTCCAACGTCTTCATCCAAGCCCAAGCAGGGGCTGAAGATGTCCATGATCCGGCTGAAGTATTCCTCCAAGCAGGAGCTGAAGAGGTCCATGATCTGGCTGAAGTCTTCATCCAAGCGGGAGCTGAAGAGGTCCATGATCCGGCTGAAGTCTTCATCCAAGCGGGAGCTGAAGAGGTCCATGATCCGGCTGAAGTCTTCTATCATAGAAACATAGAAACATAGATATTGACGGCAGATAAGAGCCATAGGCCCAGCAAGTCTGCCCCACCTTACCTAACAGTATAAACTTATCTAGTTCGTAGGATAGCCCTATGCTTGTCCCATGCATTTTTAAAGTCCCCCACAGTGTTTGTTGCTACTACCTCTTGAGGAAGTTTATTCCATAAATCAATCACTCTTTCTGTAAAGAAGTGCTTCCTCAAATTACTCCTGAATCTACTACCCTTTAGCTTGAGCTCATGACCCCTTGTTCTTGAATTTTCCATTTTATGTAAAATACCCACAGCCTCAGTTTTACTAAACCCTTTAATGTACTTGAAAGTTGCTATCATATCACCTCTTTCCCTTCTCTCCTCTAAGCTATACATATTTAGGTCATTGAGCCTATCCTGGTAAGTTTTATTTTTTAGACCATGTACCATTTTGGTAGCCCTCCTTTGCACAGATTCAAGTTTGTTAATATCCTTCTGAAGATATGGCCTCCAGAACTGCACACAATACTCAAGATGAGGCCTAACTAATGATCTATAAAGTGGCATAAGAACCTTACTATTTCTGCTGCAAATACCTCTACCAATACATCCAAGCATTCTGCTAGCCTTACTCGCTGCCTTACTACATTGTTTACTAAGTTTTAAATCATCTGAAATAATAATTCCCAAGTCCTGTTCCTCGTCTGTAACAGTCAGTAAAGTGTCATTGAGTCTGTAATTAACATTTGGATTTTTCTTCCCTAAATGCATTATTTTACACTTTGCTGTGTTAAACTTTAGATCCCAGTCGTTTGTCCAATCCTCCAATTGTTGTATATCACTTCTCATTTTGTCTACCCCCCCTGGAACATCCACTCTGTTGCAAATTTTTGTATCATCTGCAAAGAGACATACTTTCCCCTGTAGCCCTTTGCTGATATCGCAGATAAATATGTTAAACAAAACAGGCCCCAGAACTGACCCCTGAGGAACACCACTAGTAACAGCCCCCTCTGCTGAATGAACTCCATTTACTAAGACACTTTGTTTTCTGTCCTTAAGCCAGCATTCCACCCAGTTCACAATTTTTGAATCTAGACCAAGGAGATATAGTTTGTGAATAAGTTTATTGTGTGGGACGGTGTCAAATGCTTTGCTGAAATCTAGATATGCTACATCAACTGCTCCTCCCTTGTCTAATACTTTTGTTACATAATCAAAGAAGTCAATTAGATTAGTCTGACATGATCTCCCTGAAGTAAAACCATGCTGATTTTGGTCCTCTAAATTGTTTGTCTTTATGTAAGTCATAATTCTTTCCTTTAAGAGGCTTTCCATTAATTTCCCTACTACTGAAGTTAAACTAACTGGCCTGTAGTTGCCAGATTCTTCTCTACTGCCCTTTTTATGAAGAGGTATTACATTTGCTATTCTCCAATCATCTGGGACAGCTCCTGTTAATAGTGACTGATTAAACAGATCAGTTAATGGGACAGTTAGCACTGAACGAAGTTCTTTTAAAACCCTTGGATGAATATTATCAGGACCCACTGCCTTTGTAACATTTATTTTTGATAATGCTAACAAAACCTCATCCTCTGTAAAAAGATTACTGTTAAGCTTGTTTCTATTTTGCATAGCATCCCTTAATGTAGACATTGTATCTTCACAATCTTTAGTGAAAACAGAACAGAAGTAATCATTGAGACAGTCTGCAATCTGCTTATCTCCTTCTATTATTCTACCATCAACTGATTTCAATTTTACTATTCCTACCTTATTTTTTCTTCTTTCACTGATATATCTAAAGAATGTTTTGTCCCCATGTTTTACTGACTGTGCTATCTTCTCTTCTGCATGAGCTTTAACCTTCCTAATTAACTGCTTAGTCTTTTTTTGTTGGAGTCTCCATATTTTCATATCATCATCTGCTTGTGTGTGTCTGTAATTTTTATAAGCTATCTTTTTTGTCTTTACAGCATGTGCTACTTCTTTGGAAAACCAAATTGGTTTCCGCTTTCTTTTACTTTTACAGACATGTCTAATACAGTGTGCGGTTGCATCTAAAATGGCACCTTTCACAAATTCCCACTGTTCTTGAACCCCTGTAATAAGATTTTTCCCCTTTAAATAGTTTTTTAGGTATTCTCCCATTAATGAAAAATCTGCCGTCCTAAAGTCTAAAACTTTTGTTTTAGTCTGGGTGTACAGTTCCTGAACATGAATACTAAACCAAACAGATTGATGATCACTGGATCCTAAGTTCTCACCTACAGACACATCTGAAACTGTATCACTGTTTGTAAGTATTAGATCTAATATAGCTTCCTTACGAGTTGGTTCCTTGACTAATTGTTCAAGTGATTCCCCTAGCAGAGATTCAAGAATATACCTGCTTCTAGCCGATCTAGCAGAAGGAATCTTCCAGTCTATATCTGGCAAATTAAAGTCCCCCAGTACTATAACCTTACCCTTCATGGTCATTTTGGTTATTTCATCTAATAACAGATTGTCCAGTTTTTCATCCTGCAATGGAGGCCTATATACAACCCCTATTCTAAAAACATTTTTATCTCCAATTTCCAAAGTCACCCAAATACTTTCCACCTCATCATTTGTTCCTACAATTTCAGTAACCTTTATATTTTCATTTACATACAAAGCAACTCCTCCACCTTTCTTTCCTACTCTGTTCTTTTTAAATAACCTGTATCCAGGTATGACTATGTCCCAGTCATGCAAATCATTGTACCATGTTTCTGTTATAGCTACTAAATCCAAGTTGTCCCTAGTCATTATTGAAATGAGTTCAGGTAATTTATTTCCTAAGCTGCGAGCATTTGTGCTCATGGCACGAAGAATTTTTCTACTAGAATTTCTAGAATTGTTACTTGGACTAACAGTTTTGGCATGCTGTGGGGGGCAGGTGGATATATTAATGCTACCCCCCTTTATTAGTTTAAATGATTTCTAATAAAGTATTTGAACTCCTCTCCCAGATACTCTGTTCCTTTAGCATCCAAATGCAAGCCATCTCTCCTAAATAACCTAGTATCTTTCCAAACAGAGCTATAATGGCCAATAAAACCAAATCCTCGTTCCCTGCACCACTTATCTAACCAAGAATTAAATGTTGTTATCCGCTCCATCTTTCCTGCTTCCTGGTCATACACAGGTAAAATAGCAGAAAATGATAGAGTTGATGCCACAGTCTCTAAATGATTACCTAGGTCACAAAACTCTTTCTGAACAGCAGCAACATGATTACTAGCCAGATCATTTGTTCCTAAATGTACAATCACATCTAACTCACTTCCCTTTCCTGCTGCCTTAACAATTCTCAGAATACGATTCCTATCCCTGTGAGCAGTAGCTCCTGGAAGACATCTAACCTCCCTTGTTTCTCCTTTACTTTCACCTAAATACACATTCCTCAAAATAGAGTCACCCACTAACAGTCTTTTTCTCAAAAACACATCTGCAGTTCTTTCCTGTGTTATGTTACCTGGAGAATCAGGTGCCAATAGATTTAAATTACCTGTTACAGCTTCAGAGGGCTCAGAAACAGCAATCTCCTCATCACAAGTGTATTCGGCAAGAGCAGCATAGGAGTTTTGCAATGGCAGAGGTTGTGGGCAATGCTTCTGGTCTACTGTTCTAATTCTTCCAGAGCCTACAGTGATCCATCTGCCTCTCCTTGCTGATCTCTGGGGTAGAGGGGCTTCTTTCTGAGGCAGCTTTGTAGAGGTAACAGGTATGTTACTTACCTTAGCTTGAAGTTTAGCTATTTCCTCCCTTAACAGGGAAAACTGCTTACAAACAGGACAGCCCCTAAATCTCCAAAAAGTAGAACGATTAAAAAGTGCAAAACACCCATTGCACTGTATCTGAGACATTTTAAACTATGCAACACTTTAACAAAAAGAAAAATATAAGTATTATTTTCTACTGAATAAGCCTGAATAACCCTGAATAACTCCTGAAATAACTCAAATATCCTTATGTATTTAATCCTTTTGTAGTTTGATCTCTTTGCTAAGAAGCAGAGCTAAATGTTTAGCAGAGCTAAACAGATCTCTTTAAATACCCTCAGAAAGATAGGGTGGGGTCCCTCCTAATTGCTCACCTATGCAAACAATCTAATTGTTATCTAATTGCAATACTAAAAACCAGAATACAAAAGAATGTAAATTAACTCAAACCTTTAACTATTCAATTTCTGTAGTGAAACTAATTCACAGTTCAGGTCTACCACCTTTAACTATTCAATTTCTGTAGTGAAACTAATTCACAGTTCAGGTCTACCACCTTTAACTATTCAATTTCTGTAGTGAAACTAATTCACAGTTCAGGTCTACCACCTTTCTGAAATAACTCAAATATCCTTATGTATTTAATCCTTTTGTAGTTTGATCTCTTTGCTAAGAAGCAGAGCTAATTCGAGGGACGCCATCTTGGATGACGTCCCTTAAAGGAACCGTCATTCGTCGGGAAGTCGTTGGTGAAGATGGATGTTCCGCGTCGGCGGGATGAACATGGATCCGGAAGAAAGAAGATTGAAGATGCATCTTCAATCTTCTTTCTTCCGGATCCATGTTCATCCCGCCGACGCGGAACATCCATCTTCACCAACGACTTCCCGACGAATGACGGTTCCTTTAAGGGACGTCATCCAAGATGGCGTCCCTCGAATTCCGATTGGCTGATAGGATTCTATCAGCCAATCGGAATTAAGGTAGGAAAATTCTGATTGGCTGATGGAATCAGCCAATCAGATTCAAGTTCAATCCGATTGGCTGATCCAATCAGCCAATCAGATTGAGCTCGCATTCTATTGGCTGATCGGAACAGCCAATAGAATGCGAGCTGAATCTGATTGGCTGATTCCATCAGCCAATCAGAATTTTCCTACCTTAATTCCGATTGGCTGATAGAATCCTATCAGCCAATCGGAATTCGAGGGACGCCATCTTGGATGACGTCCCTTAAAGGAACCGTCATTGGTTGGGAAGTCGTCGGTGAAGATGGATGTTCTGCGTCGGCGGGATGAACATGGATCCGGAAGAAAGAAGATTGAAGATGCCGCTTGATAGAAGACTTCAGCCGGATCATGGACCTCTTCAGCTCCCGCTTGGATGAAGACTTCAGCCGGATCATGGACCTCTTCAGCTCCCGCTTGGATGAAGACTTCAGCCAGATCATGGACATCTTCAGCCCCCGCTTGGGCTTGGATGAAGACGTCGGAGCAAGGACGGATCGGTGAACCCGGCGTGGTGAATACAAGGTAGGGAGATCTTCAGGGGCTTAGTGTTAGGTTTATTTAAGGGGGGGTTTGTGTTAGATTAGGGGTATGTGGGTGGTGGGTTTTAATGTTGGGGGGGTTGTATTTTTTTTTTTACAGGCAAAAGAGCAGTTTTCTTTGGGGCATGCCCCGCTAAAGGCCCTTTTAAGGGCTGGTAAGGTAAAAAAGCTTTGAACTTTTTTAATTTAGAATAGGGTAGGGCATTTTTTTATTTTGGGGTTCTTTGTTATTTTATTAGGGGGCTTAGAGTAGGTGTAATTAGCTTAAAATTGTTATAATATTTTTCTAATGTCTGTAAATATTTTTTTTATTTTTTGTAACTTAGTTCTTTTTTATTTTTTGTACTTTAGTTAGTTTATTTAATTGTATTTATTTGTAGGTATTGTATTGAATTTATTTATTGATAGTGTAGTGTTAGGTTTAATTGTAACTTAGGTTAGGATTTATTTTACAGGTAATTTTGTAATTATTTTAACTAGGTAGCTATTAAATAGTTCTTAACTATTTAATAGCTATTGTACCTGGTTAAAATAATTACAAAGTTGCCTGTAAAATAAATATTAATCCTAAAATAGCTACAATATAATTATTCGTTATATTGTAGCTATATTAGGGTTTATTTTACAGGTAAGTATTTAGCTTTAAATAGGAATAATTTATTTAATAAGAGTTAATTTATTTCGTTAGATTTAAATTATATTTAATTTAGGGGGGTGTTAGGGTTAAGGTTAGACTTAGCTTTTGGGGTTAATAAATTTATTAGAGTAGCGGTGAGGTCCGGTCGGCAGTTTAGGGGTTAATACTTGAAGTTCGGTGTCGGCGATGTTAGGGAGGGCAGATTAGGGGTTAATACTATTTATTATAGGGTTATTGAGGCGGGAGTGAGGCGGATTAGGGGTTAATACATTTATTATAGTAGCGGTGAGGTCCGGGGTGTTTATGGGTGTTAGTGTACTTTAGAGCACAGGAGTTAAGAGCTTTATGAACCGGCGTTAGTCCATAAAGCTCTTAACTCCTGACTTTTTTCTGCGACTGGAGTTTTGTCGTTAGATTTCAAACGCTCACTTCAGCCAAGACTCTAAATACTGGCGTTAGAAAGATCCCATTGAAAAGATAGGATATGTAAATGGTGTAGGGGGATTTGAGATATGGAAAAGTTGCGGCTGGAAAGTGAGCGTTAGACCCTTTCCTGAATGACTCCAAATACCAGCGGGCGGCCAAAACCAGCGTTAGGAGCCTCTAACGCTGGTTTTGACGGCTAACGCAAAACTCCAAATCTAGGCGTATGTTATTTTCCCTCTAGTTACTCTACATTATATTCCCTCTTGTTACTTCGTTATATTCCCTCTAGTTACTATATTATATTCCCTCTAGTTACTACATTATATTCCCTCTTGTTACTCTATGTTATATTCCCTCTAGTTACTATGTTATTTTCCCTCTAGTTACTCTATGTTATATTCCCTCTTCTTACTTCGTTATATTCCCTCTAGTTACTATGTTATATTCCCTCTAGTTACTATGTTATATTCCCTCTAGTTACTCTACGTTATATTCCCTCTAGTTACTATGTTATATTCCCTCTAGTTACTCTACGTTATATTCCCTCTAGTTACTATGTTATATTCCCTCTAGTTACTATGTTATATTCCCTCTAGTTACTACATTATATTCCCTCTTGTTACTCTATGTTATATTCCCTCTAGTTACTATGTTATTTTCCCTCTAGTTACTCTATGTTATATTCCCTCTTCTTACTTCGTTATATTCCCTCTAGTTACTATGTTATATTCCCTCTAGTTACTATGTTATATTCCCTCTAGTTACTCTACGTTATATTCCCTCTAGTTACTATGTTATATTCCCTCTAGTTACTCTACGTTATATTCCCTCTAGTTACTATGTTATATTCCCTCTAGTTACTATGTTATATTCCCTCTAGTTACTCTACGTTATATTCCCTCTAGTTACTATGTTATATTCCCTCTAGTTACTATGTTATATTCCCTCTAGTTACTATGTTATTTTCCCTCTAGTTACTATGTCATATTCCCTCTAGTTACTCTATGTTATATTCCCTCTAGTTACTACGTTATATTCTCTCTAGTTACTCTACGTTATTTTCCCTCTAGTTACTCTACGTTATATTCCCTCTTGTTACTTTGTTATATTTAGTGATGTCGCAAACTTAAAAATTTCGGTTCGCGAACGGCGGACTCGAACTTCCGGTATTGTTCGCGAACCGGCGAACCACCATTGACTTTAATAGGCAGGCGAACTTTAAAACCTACAAGGACTCTTTCTGGCCACAATAGTGATGGAAAAGTTGTTTCAAGGGGACTAACACCGGGACTGTGGCATGCTGGAGGGGGATCCCTGGCAAAACTCCCATGGAAAATTACATAGTTTATGCAGAGTCTGCTTTTAACCCATAAAGGGCCTAAATCACCTAACATTTCCAAATTGTTTACAATAACGTGCTTTAAAACATCTGTTATGATGTCGTATCTATCAGGTAGTGTAAGGGTTACGGCCGCTTCACAGTGACAGAGCAAACTCCAAGTGTAACGCACCGCAATCAACCGCAAACAGTCAATTTGCACAACCACGAGATAGATTTGATAGATAGATACATAGATTACATAGCTCAATCGATGCAATATACATATGATCTATACAATTTACATAGATCAATAGATGCAATATACATTTGATAGATATGAATTACATTGATCAATAGATGCAATATACTTTTGATAGATACGAATGTTATCGAATCAAATATGTAATATACATTTTATAGATACGAATTACATCGATCAATAGATGCAATCTACATT
The DNA here is from genome assembly GCF_027579735.1 of Bombina bombina. Classification (NCBI taxonomy): domain Eukaryota; kingdom Metazoa; phylum Chordata; class Amphibia; order Anura; family Bombinatoridae; genus Bombina; species Bombina bombina. The sequence goes on along the minus strand of NC_069503.1, from coordinate 1,149,658,827 downwards.
TGATAGATACGTTTGATAGTTCGATCGATTTGATAGATAAATAAATAGATTTGAAATATATATAATTTTACTGACAGAGTATAACAATAAGACATGCGGTCTGTGACCCGTGGTGTGTTAAGTAGTACTATTCTTAGCAGTTTACTACAACCTGTTACTCCCCCTATCGGGGGAGGTCTATGTGACCTTCATTTTTGGAACCGGGAGATGGAAGAAGATGATTGGTCTGTCCTCCTACTTCAAAATTGTCAGAAACACAAGTGGCTCTCTCAAAACAGTCCGGACAGAAGATAGATAGATAGATAGATAGGATAGATAGATATACATAGATTGATAGTTAGAATCGATAGAAGAGAAATAGATTTGTTAGTTATATAATTACCCTGACAAAGTCTAATAATTAAACATGCGTTCTTGGACCCAACTAGGTTGTGTTAAGTAGTACTATTCTTCGCACTTTCAGCCCTGTAACTCCTCCTATTGGTGGAGGTCTATATGGCGGTTATGATTACCCTGACAAAGTATAACAACAAGACATGCGGTCTGGGACCCATGGTAATTTTGTTGTGTTAAGTAAAACTTTTCTTATCACTTGAATCCCTCTTACCCCCCCTTTTGTTGGAGCTCTATATGGCCTGCATGATTAGCCTGACAAAGTATAATAATAAAACATCTGGTCTTGGACCCATGGTAATTAGGTTGTGTTTAAGTAGTACTATTCTTAGAACTGTAATCCCTGTTACTCCCCCTATCAAGGGAAGTCTATATGGCCTGCATGATTACCCTGACAAAGTATAACATCAAGACACACGGTGTTGGACCCATGATAACTAGCTTGTGTTAATTAGTACTTTTCTTAGCACTTTAATCCCTGTTACCCCCCCCTATCGGGGGAGGTCTATATGGCCTGCCTGATTACCCTGACAAAATATAATAATAAGACATGCGGTCTGGGACCCATGTTAACCAGGTTGTGTTTTAAGTAGTACTATTCTTAGCACTTTAATCTCTGTAACTCCCCCTATCTGGGGAGGTCTATACGGCCTGCATGATTACCCATACAAAATATAAGAATAAGACATCTGCTCTGGGTCTGGGACCCATGGTAACTAGGTTGTGTTAAGTAGTACTGTTTTTAGCATTTTAATCCCTGTTACTCACCCTGTCGGGGGAGGTCTATATGGCCTGCATGATTACCCTAACAAAATATAATAACAACACATTTGTTCTGGGACCCATGGTAACTATGTTGTGTTAAGTAGTAATGTCCTTAGCATTTTAATACCTGTTACATTCTTTATTCTTACTCCTCTGCCCTTCACTTAGCCAAGCAAAACTACTTCTCTTCTCTCATATCTTCTCACTCCTCAAACCCTAAACGTCTCTTCTCCACTTTCAACACTCTCCTCTATCCACCTGCACCACCCCCCTCATCTGACTTTAGTGCTCAAGACTTGGCAGATTACTTTTTCAACAAAACACTTACCATCAGAAGCAACATCCCACCACAGGACTGCATCCTTTCAACTGCGCCCCCGGTCACCCCCTCCAACACTCTCAGTACCTTCCCCCCAACCACTGAGAATGAAGTGAGTTCCCTAATATCTTCCTCACACCTCACTACATGCCCCCTTGACCCTATCCCTTCACATCTAATACCCTCTCTGTCCTCTACCCTCACCCCAGCTCTTACTCACATATTCAACCGATCCCTTACTACTGGTTCATTTCCATCATCCTTCAAACATGCAAAGGTCACCCCCATCCTCAAAAAACCCTCCCTCGACCCCAATTCTCCTGCAAACTACCTCCCCATATCACTACTTCCGCTAGCTTCTAAAGTCCTGGAAAAACTAGTTTTCGATCGCCTAACACACTTCCTATCCTCCAACTCACTGCTTGACCCCCTGCAATCTGGCTTCCATCCCCAACACTCAACTGAGACTGCCCTCACCAAGGTTACTAACGATCTTCTCTCTGCTAAAAACAATGGCCACTATTCTATACTTGTCTTACTTGACCTGTCTGCTGCCTTTGACACTGTTGACCATCCCCTCCTCTTACGGACTCTCAGCTCCCTTGGGCTCTGTGACATTGCCCTCTCCTGGATCCACTCTTATCTCTCTAATAGGTCCTTTTCTGTCTCATTTGCTGGTGACTCATCCTCTCCACTGCTTCTGTCTGTTGGAGTACCTCAAGGCTCTTTTCTAGGCCCTCTACTATTCTCTATTTATACTTCCTCGCTGGGTCAACTTATTAGTAGCTATGGCTTCAACTATCACCTCTATGCTGATGATACTCAGATCTACCTATCCACCCCTGCACTCTCTCCGTCTGTCCTTTCCCACATCAGCAGCTGCTTATCTGGCATTTCTTCCTGGATGGCCTCTCACCACCTAAAAATCAACATGTCCAAGACTGAGCTTCTTCTAATCCCCCCAACTAATTCTACTCCAGTTTCTAACTTTACTATCACTGTCGGTGACACCACTATCTCCCCATCACCACAAGTCCGCTGCCTTGGAGTTACACTCGACTCCAATCTGTCCTTCATACCCCACATCCAATCGCTCTCTTCATCCTGTCGCAACCACCTACGCAATATCTCCGAAATTCGTCCTTTTCTGAGTGCTGAAACTACTAAACAGCTAATCCATTCCCTAGTAATTTCCCGGCTTGACTACTGTAACAACCTACTAACTGGCCTTCCTCTCTCCCGCCTCTCCCCCCTTCAATCCATCCTAAATGCCTCTGCTAGGCTAATACACCTCTCCCGATGCTCTGTATCTGCAACTGCACCCCTCTGTGAGTCCCTTCACTGGCTCCCCATTCACAGCAGAATTAAATTCAAAATTCTCACTTTGACCTACAAAGCCCTTACCAATGCAACCCCCCAATACCTGTCCTCACTCATCAACAAATATACTCCAGCCCGTCCCCTAAGATCCAACAACGATCTACTCCTTGCCTCTTCTACCATCATCTCCTCTCATGCTAGACTACAGGACTTCTCTTGTGCGGCACCAACCCTCTGGAACGCACTTCCTCGTGCTGTCAGACTTTCCCCCAACGCTCCCTAAAGACTTTCTTGTTCAGGGAAGCCTATAACCAAATCAGTAGCTAATGAATTCCACTTGCCTAATAGTTGCCCTCATCTAACTTCACACTAACATCATTCCCACCTTTGCAGTCCCCACCTCCTGTTTCTCACCCTCCTACCCATTTAGATTGTAAGTTCCCACGGAAACAGGGCTCCCAACTCCTCCTGTATTTGTTTGTTAAATTTTGTCTGGTGTCTCATATTGTATTGTCCTTTTATCTTGTTACCTATGAACAGCGCTGCGGAATCTGTTGGCGCTTTATAAATAAAGAATAATAATAATAATACTCACCCTATCGGTGGAGGTCTATATGGCCTGCATGATTACCCTTACAAAATATAATAATAAGACATATGCTCTGGGACCCATGGTAACTTTGTGTTAAGTAGTACTGTTCTTAGCATTTCAATACCTGTTACTCACCCTATTGGGGGAGGTCTATATGGCCTGCATGATTACCCTTACAAAATATAATAATAAAACATATGCTCTGGGACCCATGGTAACTAGGTTGTGTTAAGTAGTACTGTTCTTAGCAGTTTAATACCTGTTACAACACCGAATGGTGGCAGGTCTATCTGGCCTTCATATAGGCCTTTTTAGAAGAGGTTCCAGGACCCTCAAACAAAACAACAGCAGGAAAGATGACATATGGCATCCTTTTGAACAATAGATTACAGGTAAGGCATTGATTGGACACCCAGTACACTTCTTTATCCTTAGGCCTTTTTATAAGAGGGTCCAGGACCCTCAACCGAAACAACAGCAGGAAAGAGGACATATGGCATCCTTTTGAACAATAGATTACAGGTAAGGCATTGAATTTAGAATCCCTGAGATAATTTTTATGAACAGGGAAATAGAAAAAAACATTGATTGGACACCCAGTACACTTCTTTATCCTTAGGCCTTTTTAAAAGAGGGTCCAGGACCCTCAAACAAAACAACAGCAGGAAAGAGGACATATGGCATCCTTTTGAACAATAGATTACAGGTAAGGCATTGATTTTAGAAACCCAGAGATAATTCTTTGCAACTGGGAAATAGAAAAAAACATTGATTGGACACCCAGTACACTTCTTTATCCTTAGGCCTTTTTCGAAGAGGGTCCAGGACCCTTAAACAAAACAACAGCAGGAAAGAGGACATATGGCATCCTTTTGAACAATAGATTACAGGTAAGGCATTGATTATCGAATCCCTGAGATAATTTTTATGAACAGGGAAATAGAAAAAAACATTGATTGGACAGGCAGTACACTTCTTTATCCTTAGGCCTTTTTAGAAGAGGGTGCAGGACCCTCAACCGAAACAACAGCAGGAAAGAGGACATATGGCATCCTTTGGAACAATAGATTACAGGTAAGGCATTGATTTTAGAAACCCTGAGATAATTTGTTGCAACCGTGAAATAGATAAAAACATTGATTGGACATGCAGTACACTTCTTTATCCTTAGGCCTTTTTAGAAGAGGGTCCAGGACCCTCAACCGAAACAACAGCAGGAAAGAGGACATATGGCATCCTTTGGAACAATAGATTACAGGTAAGGCATTGATTTTAGAAACCAAGAGATAATTTTTTGCAACTGGGAAATCGAAAAAAACATTGATTGGACACCCAGTACACTTCTTTATCCTTAGGCCTTTTTAGAAGAGTGTCCAGGACCCTCAGACAAAACAACAGCAGGAAAGAGGACATATGCCATCCTTTGGAACAATAGATTACCAGTAAGGCATTGATTTTAGAAACCCTGAGATAATTTGTTGCAACTTGGAAATAGAAAAAAACATTGATTGGACACCCAGTACACTTCTTTATCCTTAGGCCTTTTTAGAAGAGGCTCCAGGACCCTCAACAAAAACAGCAGCAGGAAAGAGGACATATGGCATCCTTTTGAACAATAGAGTACAGGTAAAGCATTGATTTTTGAAACCCGGAGATAATTTTTAGGAAACGTGAAATAGAAAAAAAACATTGGACAGAACACCCAGTACACTTCTTTCTCCTTCTGCCTTTTTATAAGAGGGTCCAGGACCCTCAACAGAAACAACAGCAGGAAAGAGGACATATGCCATCCTTTGGAACAATAGATTACAGGTAAGGCATTGATTTTAGAAACCCTGAGATAATTTGTTGCAACCGGGAAATAGAAAAAAACATTGATTGGACACCCAGTACACTTCTTTCTCCTTCGGCCTTTTTATAAGAGGGTCCAGGACCCTCAAACAAAACACCAGCAGGAAAGAGGACATATGGCATCCTTTTGAACAATAGATTACAGGTAAGGCATTGATTATCGAATCCCTGAGATAATTTTTATGAACAGGGAAATAGAAAAAAACATTGATTTGACACCCAGTACACTTCTTTATCCTTAGGCCTTTTTAGAAGAGGGTCCAGGACCCTCAACAAAAACAGCAGCAGGAAAGAGGACATATGGCATCCTTTTGAACAATAGAGAACAGGTAAAGCATTGATTTTAGAAACCCGGAGATAATTTTTAGGCAACGTGAAATAGAAAAAAACATTGGACAGGACACCCAGTAAACTTCTTTCTCCTTCTGCCTTTTTATAATAGGGTCCAGGACCCTCAACAGAAACAACAGCAGGAAAGAGGACATATGCCATCCTTTGGAACAATCGATTCACATAAGGCATTGATTATCGAATCCCTGAGATAATTTTTATGAGCAGGGAAATAGAAAAAAAACATTGATTGGACACCCAGTACACTTCTTTATCCTTAGCCCTTTTTATAAGAGGGTCCAGGACCCTCAACCGAAACACCAGCAGGAAAGAGGACATATGGCATCCTTTTGAACAATAGATTACAGGTAAGGCATTGATTTTAGAAACCCAGAGATAATTTTTTGCAACTGGGAAATCGAAAAAACATTGATTGGACACTCAGTACACTTCTTTATCCTTAGGCCTTTTTAGAAGAGGGTCCAGGAACCTCAACAAAAACAGCAGCAGGAAAGAGGACATATGGCATCCTTTTGAACAATAGAGTACAGGTAAAGCATTGATTTTAGAAACCCGGAGATAATTTTTAGGAAACGTGAAATAGAAAAAAACATTGGACAGGACACCCAGTACACTTCTTTATCCTTAGGCCTTTTTAGAAGAGGCTCCAGGACCCTCAACAAAAACAGCAGCAGGAAAGAGGACATATGGCATCCTTTTGAACAATAGAGTACAGGTAAAGCATTGATTTTAGAAACCCGGAGATAATTTTTAGGAAACGTGAAATAGAAAAAAACATTGGACAGGACACCCAGTACACTTCTTTCTCCTTCAGCATTTTTATAAGAGGGTTCAGGACCCTCAAACAAAACACCAGCAGGAAAGAGGACATATGGCATAATTTTGAACAATAGATTACAGGTAAGGCATTGATTATCAAATCCCTGAGATAATTTTTATGAATAGTGAAATAGAAAAAAACATTGATTGGACACCCAGTACACTTCTTTATCCTTAGCCCTTTTTATAAGAGGGTCCAGGACCCTCAACTGAAACACCAGCAGGAAAGAGGACATATGGCATCCTTTTGAACAATAGATTACAGGTAAGGCATTGATTTTAGAAACCCAGAGATAATTTTTAGGAAACGTGAAATAGAAAAAAACATTGGACAGGACACCCAGTACACTTCTTTCTCCTTCTGCCTTTTTATAAGAGGGTCCAGGACCCTCAACAGAAGCAACAGCAGGAAAGAGGACATATGCCATCCTTTGGAACAATCGATTACAGGTAAGGCATTGATTATCGAATCCCTGAGATAATTTTTATGAACAGGGAAATAAAAAAAAACATTGATTGGACACCCAGTACACTGCTTTATCCTTAGGCCTTTTTAGAAGAGGGTCCAGGACCCTTAACCGAAACAACAGCATGAAAGAGGACATATGGCATCCTTTTGAACAATAGATTACAGGTAAGGCATTGATTTTAGAAACCCGGAGATAATTTGTTGCAACCGGGAAATTGAACCAAAAAAATGATTGGACACCCAGGACACTTCTTTCTACTTCAGCCTTTTTAAAAGAGGGTCCAGGACCCTCAACAAAAACAACAGCAGGAAAGAGGACATATGGCATCCTTTTGAACAATAGAGTACAGGTACGGCATTGATTTTAGAAACCCAGAGATAATTTTTTGGAAACGTGAAATTGGCCAAAAAACCATGCTTGGACACCCAGTACAGGTCGTTCTCCTTCAGCCTTTTTATAAGAGGGTCCAGCACCCTCAACAGAAACAACTGCAGGAAACACCGCATATGCCATCCTTTTGCACAATCGAGTACAGGTATGCCATTGATTTTTCAAAAAATGTGCTTGGACACCCATTACAGGTCGTTCTCCTTCAGCCTTTTTATACCATGGGCCACGACCCGCAACAGGCACAACAGCATGAAACACCACATATGCCACCCTTTTGCACAATAGAGTACAGGTATGGCATAGATGGAACCCGGAGATAATGTAGAGCAACCAAGAGATGGATAAAGATGCTTGGTTAGTCCTCCTCCTTCACATTTGGGGCACTGCACGTGCAATTTAATGGTCCACCAGATATGAGTGGTGTGTTAAGTTGTACTATTCTTAACAGTTTAATCACTGTTATGTGCCTTATTTTTTTATTTGAGTTTTGTACCCACAGAGCAGCAGCAGAGGCCAGAAAAATTAGGCATGTACAAATGACTGAAAAATTGGGTATTGTTGTAGCCACTGCTGTAGCAGCGGCCAGAAAAATTGATTTTTGTAAAACATTTAGAAAGTGCCCTAAAAGCTTGTGGCTTGAACACTAGTTGTTGGTGGATAAGTCAAGCAAGTCATCCTGCATTATAAGAAAAAAAAAGCCAGCGTGTGTACCAGTTGTAGCCCAAGCCAGTTCATCTCATCATCAGGCCTTTTTTACTCAAATGTATCGCCCAATGTCAGTCCCTTCGGGATCCATCCCTCATTCATTTTAATAAAAGTGAGATAGTCAAGGCTTTTTTGACCTAGGCGACTTCTCTTCTCAGTGACAAAACCTCCTGCTGCACTGAAGTTCCTTTCGGACAGGACACTTGAAGCAGGGCAGGCCAGAAGTTCCTTTGCAAATTGGGATAGCTCAGGCCACAAGTCAAGCCTGCACACCCAGTAGTCAAGGGGTCCATCGCTCCTGAGAGTGTCGAGATCCGCAGTTAATGCTAGGTAGTCTGCTATCTGTCGGTTGAGTCTTTCTCTGAGGCTGGATCCCGAAAGGCTCTGGGGATGCATGGGAGTTAAAAAGGTACGCATATCCTCCATCAACAAGACGTCAGGAAAGCATCCTGTCCTTGCCGCCGTGGTCGTGGGAGAAGGAGGAGGATTACTTTCATCTCTTCCCCTGTTACATTACCGTTGTGCTGTGACATCACCCTTATATGCTGTGTAAAGCATAGTTTTTGGTAAGTTACACTGAGCGCCAAATGCTAAGGACCCTTTGCTTTAATAAATTGACCCCTAGCGGTCAAATAGATATGGATAATCAGATACGAGGTAATTAAAGCGCCAAAAACCAAATGGCCGGGTCTGGGGTATATAAAATTAAGTCAGTTTATTAGTACACATACAAAAAAGTTAACATTACGTTAATCATAAAATCAAAAAATATAAAAAATAATCAAGGATCCAAGATTTTACAATGAGTTAAAATCAGAAATAAAAACAATTGTTTACTTATACAATATTTTCCGGATTTGTGAGTGGATCAGTGTAGGTGGTTCTTCTAGAGAGACACTTCTTTGTCTATCTAAAGCTAGCTAAATGTCTTGCATCATGTGGTAATTATGATGTATAATATTACTAGTTGTGCAATATTATTTTGGTCTCCCAATAGACTCCCAATTAACTTGATGTGAGTAAGGAGTGTTTGATAGTGTTAAAAAAATAATAATATAATTGTGTCTAAGAAACAGTGTTTGATGGTGTTCCCTTAAAATGTTGAACAACAAATGATATTCAGAGAATAAACAATTCGGTGTTTAAAATAACGATGTTGAAAATAACGATGTTGAAAAACAAACAATTTTAAAAACAAACAATTTTGAAAAACAAATGTTATTAGAGAACAAAGTAAACAAACGATTTTTAACGCTGTGTGAACAAACTTGATTTTCAATGGTGATCACCGACAATAGTGATAGAGAGCAAAAGCTCCAAATGTGAAAAAAAGAAGAAAAAATGAAAAAATGTGTGTAAAAAAGTATAAAAAATAGTCCTGAAAAATTGTGAACAATCACACAACCAAAAAGACTGTAAAAATAGGATGAAAGTGTACTTGTTATTCCTCCCAATTAGAGTGTAGAAACTTGTCTCCCAATGTTCCTCTCGCCAGTGTGAAGTGCAATCTATCTTCTAGGTGGTGACCCAAACGGTCAGTGTAATTCTCAGCAGTTCTCTATTCTTTTCTGCCAAAAACAAAAATAATAATAGTGCAGATGGTTTTAGACAAAATAATCCTACCAGAGTGTCACTTACCAGTCGACGCGTTTCGGTCATACACTGACCTTTCTCAAGACTGGTTTTTCTTATTCTTTGGGGTCTTTTTATACCCTGTTTAATTAGCATTTTCGTGATACCGGAAGTGGCGATCACCACTTCCGGTTTGCGCTACGCAAAACTTTTTCTTATTTTGTTATACTTCTTCGTTTTGTCTAACTTGTTTCTTTGTGTATTTAGTTGGATTTACTTTGGGGCTATTATTGGATGTTTTCTAGGGCTATTCTTTCATATTTGTTTTACTTTGAACTTCCGTTTTCTCATTAGTTAAATCCTAAGGTGTGTACGAAATGCTCACCCCCATTGGCTGTTGTCAAATGTTATAGAAGTTTGGGTGTTACCTCATTGGTCGATTCTTAAGGTGTGCTCCTTATAGTGATCCCTATTGGTTTTGTAGAAGTGTGTTTGTTTATCGTATCAGCTGTGTTTTTTGTTTATTTTGTAAGTGTGTCAGCTTATAGAAACTGACAGTTTCTGCCCAGATTTACTCTTCATATTGACATTTAGTGAGTTTTTTGTAGATAGTTGGAGCTTGGAGTTGGCGCTATATGTTAACATTGTGAAACGTCATGCAGATGTATATATCTTTCTCTTTGCTAACATGGTTTTTTAAAAAAATCTGTTCATTCACAGGTTTTTTATTCAGTTTTTTTATTTTTGAGGGTTACGGTTTTCTTCAATTAGAGGAATGAGAATTGTGCTTTCATTATAATTGTGCCAGTTTTTTAGATCTCAAAACCTCTCTCTGATTATCCAACCTCTAGGTTTTCTTAATACTCCATGAAGCTGCTTTTTACTAATAGGTCTTATAGCTTCAATGTTTTGTATTTCTGTTCGCTTTTTGTTTTTTCAATATGTTTTTAGGTTTATGGGGATTAGATTTACCTTTATGAATATGGATGAAGTTAGAGATGGAAGGGCTATTTCCTCCTACCCTTATGCCCTATAGGAATTAGGTATGTCTTTAAAACATGGATATGAGTAAATTGGAAAGATTATTACATTCTACCCTTATGACCTTTGTGTTTTGTCATTCCTTAATTGTATCTAAGGTCCTTCTAAGGTCCAGTCTGGAACATTTTAAGCTTGTGTATACTATTCTAAAGGTGGTGCTCCTCTATAAATAATTTATTTGGAGGATATGTGTTCAGTTATGTTGTTGGGTTACTGTTGGTTGTTTGTTCTGAGTGAGTGAAAAATTGATCAGAATTTATAATCGATCATTGGTGTTTATATAGATGCTTCTATTGGACAGAGTTTTTTTAGCTGTTAGCTGTAAATGAATTTAGACTATAATTTGTACTACTTTTTAGTATTCAGCTTGAAAAATGGACTAGATAGCTTTTGTATTGCACTAGTCTTTACAATTTGGGACCAAATAACTGACTGGGCTTTCGTTTAAGATGAGTCAGAAACGAGTCAAAGGAGAGATTTCATATCGGTGCGGCTTTATATTTGTCTGTTATTTCATTTTCTCCAGGCTTTTGTGGGATATTTTTCGAAATTGTACCAGTCAGTTATTTGGTTAGAAGCATCTATATAAACACCAATGATCGATTATAAATTCTGATCAATTTTTCACTCACTCAGAACAAACAACTAACAGTAACCCAACAACATAACTGAAGACATACCTAATTCCTATAGGGCATAAGGGTAGGAGGAAATAGCCCTTCCATCTCTAACTTCATCCATATTCATAAAGGTAAATCTAATCCCCATAAACCTAAAAACATATTGAAAAAACAAAAAGCGAACAGAAATACAAAACATTGAAGCTATAAGACCTATTAGTAAAAAGCAGCTTCATGGAGTATTAAGAAAACCTAGAGGTTGGATAATCAGAGAGAGGTTTTGAGATCTAAAAAACTGGCACAATTATAATGAAAGCACAATTCTCATTCCTCTAATTGAAGAAAACCGTAACCCTCAAAAATAAAAAAACTGAATAAAAAACCTGTGAATGAACAGATTTTTTTAAAAAACCATGTTAGCAAAGAGAAAGATATATACATCTGCATGACGTTTCACAATGTTAACATATAGCGCCAACTCCAAGCTCCAACTATCTACAAAAGTAAAATTTATCTATATCGTGAACTACTAGATCTCACAAAAAAACTCACTAAATGTCAATATGAAGAGTAAATCTGGGCAGAAACTGTCAGTTTCTATAAGCTGACACACTTACAAAATAAACAAAAAACACAGCTGATACGATAAACAAACACACTTCTACAAAACCAATAGGGATCACTATAAGGAGCACACCTTAAGAATCGACCAATGAGGTAACACCCAAACTTCTATAACATTTGACAACAGCCAATGGGGGTGAGCATTTCGTACACACCTTAGGATTTAACTAATGAGAAAACGGAAGTTCAAAGTAAAACAAATATGAAAGAATAGCCCTAGAAAACATCCAATAATAGCCCCAAAGTAAATCCAACTAAATACACAAAGAAACAAGTTAGACAAAACGAAGAAGTATAACAAAATAAGAAAAAGTTTTGCGTAGCGCAAACCGGAAGTGGTGATCGCCACTTCCGGTATCACGAAAATGCTAATTAAACAGGGTATAAAAAGACCCCAAAGAATAAGAAAAACCAGTCTTGAGAAAGGTCAGTGTATGACCGAAACGCGTCGACTGGTAAGTGACACTCTGGTAGGATTATTTTGTCTAAAACCATCTGCACTATTATTATTTTTGTTTTTGGCAGAAAAGAATAGAGAACAGCTGAGAATTACACTGACCGTTTGGGTCACCACCTAGAAGATAGATTGCACTTCACACTGGCGAGAGGAACATTGGGAGACAAGTTTCTACACTCTAATTGGGAGGAATAACAAGTACACTTTCATCCTATTTTTACAGTCTTTTTGGTTGTGTGATTGTTCACAATTTTTCAGGACTATTTTTTATACTTTTTTACACACATTTTTTCATTTTTTCTTCTTTTTTTCACATTTGGAGCTTTTGCTCTCTATCACTATTGTCGGTGATCACCATTGAAAATCAAGTTTGTTCACACAGCGTTAAAAATCGTTTGTTTACTTTGTTCTCTAATAACATTTGTTTTTCAAAATTGTTTGTTTTTAAAATTGTTTGTTTTTCAACATCGTTATTTTCAACATCGTTATTTTAAACACCGAATTGTTTATTCTCTGAATATCATTTGTTGTTCAACATTTTAAGGGAACACCATCAAACACTGTTTCTTAGACACAATTATATTATTATTTTTTTAACACTATCAAACACTCCTTACTCACATCAAGTTAATTGGGAGTCTATTGGGAGACCAAAATAATATTGCACAACTAGTAATATTATACATCATAATTACCACATGATGCAAGACATTTAGCTAGCTTTAGATAGACAAAGAAGTGTCTCTCTAGAAGAACCACCTACACTGATCCACTCACAAATCCGGAAAATATTGTATAAGTAAACAATTGTTTTTATTTCTGATTTTAACTCATTGTAAAATCTTGGATCCTTGATTATTTTTTATATTTTTTGATTTTATGATTAACGTAATGTTAACTTTTTTGTATGTGTACTAATAAACTGACTTAATTTTATATACCCCAGACCCAGCCATTTGGTTTTTGGCGCTTTAATTACCTCGTATCTGATTAAAGCATAGTTTTTAATTTATTTTTAAAATGCTCCATCCTTTCCGACTTGCGGAAATTTGGTAACATTTCAGGCACTTTATGCTTATACCGGGGGTCGAGGAGCGTGGACACCCAGTACAGGTCGTTCTCCTTCAGCTTTTTTATACGAGGGTCCCTCAACAGGCACGACAGCATGAAAGAACCCATTTGAACAAGGTTGGATGCCGAGCTAATCATGTCCTGTTCCTCATCCTCACTGATCTCACTGAGAGTATCTTCTTCCCCCCAGCCACGTACAACACCACAGGTACCAGAGAGGTGACAACAACGAGCACCCTGGGATGCCTGTTGTGCTCGGTCTTCCTCCTCCTCCTCCTCCTCAAAGCCACATTCCTCCTCTGACTCCTCTTCCTCACAATCCTCTTCCTGCGTTGCCGCAGGTCCAGCAAGCGATGCTGATAAGGCAGTTTGTGGGGGTGATGGACACCACAACTCTTCCTCTTCATGCTCATCTACGGCCTGATCCAGCACTCTTCGCAGGGCGTGCTCCAGGAAGAAAACAAATGGTATGATGTCGCTGATGGTGGCTTCGGTGCAACTGACAAGGTTTGTCACCTCCTCAAAAGGCCGCATGAGCCTACAGGCATTGCGCATGAGCGTCCAAAAAAATCCCCAGCTCCCCAGAGGCTGTCCTAGCACACCGGTCATACAAATACTCATTAAAAGCTTTTTCTTGTTGGAGCAGGCGGTCAAACATTAGGAGTGTTGAATTCCACCGTGTCGGGCTGTCGCAAATCAAGCGCCTGACTGGCAGGTTGTTTCGACGCTGGATATCAGACAAGTGCGCCATGGCTGTGTAGGAACGCCTGAAATGGCCACACACGTCCTGTAAGCCTGGGTATTTATGGACAAATCGTTGTACAATCAGATTACACACATGTGGCATGCACGGCACATGTGTCAACTTGCCCAATTTCAATGCCGCCACCAAATTACTTCCATTGTCAGAAACAACCTTGCCAATCTCCAGTTGGTGCGGAGTCAGCCACTGATCCACCTGTGCGTTCAGGGCGGTCAGGAGTGCTGGTGCGGTGTGACTCTCCGCTTTCAGGCAAGTCAACCCCAAGACGGCTTGACACTGCCGTACCCGGGATGTAGCATAGTACCTGGGGAGCTGGGGGTGTGCCATAGATGTGGAGCAAGACACAGAAGGAGAAGAGGACTCAGCTGAGGAAGAGGTTATGGAAGAGGTTATGGAAGAGGATGGAGTAGGAGGAGTAGAGGAGGTAGCAGCAGGCCTGCCTGCAAGTTGTGGCGGTGTCACCAACTCTTCTGCAGAGCCACGCATTCCATGCTTGTCAGACGTGCAGTGTAGGTGATATACCTGCCCTGACCATGCTTTGCAGACCAGCTATCCGTGGTCATATGGACCCTTGCCCCAACGCTGTGTGCCAGACATGCCACAACTTCCTTTCGAACAACAGAGAACAGGTTTGGGATTGCCTTTTGTGAAAAGATATTTCTGCCAGGTACCTTCCACTGCGGTGTCCCAATAGATACAAATTTTTTGAAAGCATCAGACTCCACCAGCTTGTATGGTAAAAGCTGACGGGCTAAGAGTTCAGACAAGCCAGCTGTCAGACGCCGGGCAAGGGGGTGACTTTGAGAAATTGGCTTCTTACGCTCAAACATGTCCTTGACAGACAGCTGACTGTGGGCAGATGACCAGGAACTGTTACGTAAGAAAGACTCAGTGGAGGATGGTTGAGAGGGGGCAAGGAGGACAGCAGTGGTTGACATGGCTGAAGATGCTGGAGCAGGAGGAGGAGGGCAGCTTTCAGTTTGTGTGCTTCTTCTACTCATGTGTTCTTCCCATCTGCGTTTGTGATGGGAGACCATGTGCCTTTGCAAAGCAGTTGTACCTAGGTGGCTGTTGGACTTCCCACGACTCAGTTTCTTTTGGCACAGGTTGCAAATGGCATCGCTGTTGTCAGAGGCAGACCACAAAAAAAATGCCACACTGCTGAGCTCTGCGATGACGGCATTCTGGTGGTGGCAACAGCATGCGTTGATGGGCATCGGCGTGCTGTCTGGCTGACCTCGGGTGCCGATACATTCTGTCTGACTGTGCCACTACTATCTCCTTGCGATGACCTCCCCCTGCTTCCAACTCGTCTCCTCCTCCTCCTCTCTGTCTCCCCATCTGAACTTTCCCCCTCTTCTTCTTCTCTTCTAGCAGGCACCCACGTGACATCCACCGTCACATCATCATCAACCGCTTCACTTGTATCTGACACATTGTTACAGAAGCATTAGTTATTTTGTTGTGATGAGCTTATTTCCCAGCAGCAATGCCTGAACCAGCCAAGCCAGCACCTAAGAAGGGCTCCAAGAAAACCGTAACAAGTATCATTTCATAAAGAGTTAACTTTGTTCAGCTTTTAGAAGCTATTTTCTAAATACAAGTTTGCTGGCATCAGCTCTAATTAAGTTTAGTGATAAACATTCCCATTGTCTAATCACCTCCGGAGTCAGACTGCTAATTGATAAGATGGACTGCATTGTTTTCTTGTGTGTAACTTGTTATCTGCTGAAGATGGACTGCATTGTTTTCTTGTGTGTAACTTGTTATCTGCTGAAGTGATGGGGGATTTTATGCTTCCCCCCCTGGGAGTGCCCTGTGTGCATGTAACCTCAATAAAAAGCAGGCTGGGCATCCCAGTCCTCAGTTCTTGGTTGACCCTCAATCGCAGCGTTGACTCGTTTTTGTGGGCAGAAGGGTATCCTAGCTGTACTACAGCTAAGGGGGATTATTCTACATTTGCGAGACTCATATAGAATACTATGGAAAGCAGCTTCTCCCCTCTTCAGCAAAAGGAATCCAGGCTACTAAGCGGTCCATCTCTCAGCGAGACTAAGGGTAACCGTAACATTTGGCGGCAGCGGTGGGATTTTCCTGGATTTCCTAGGAGAGGTACAGAACGGATGGAGAACGCTTACGAAAAATTGAAGCGTACAACCCTAAAGGATTTACTTGAAAGCAGAGGGGGGTACGCCAGCAACCGGCCGAGGAGAGAGCTGATCGCAGAATTGACCAAACTGGATCAGAGCTTCACAATGGCGGAAACGCCGACCACGATTAGTGACGAAAAAAACAGGATTGTTCGGGAGAGGCTCTCACTGTACGGGCCGAACCCCTCCATGGAATTGGTACAGCAGTTGATGGCGGAGGATATACGAGAGACTCGAGCCCACGAACTCAACCTAGCGAACGCACACCGCAATGCTGAAGCCCCGCAGGTAATCATCCCTGTCGAAAATGCTGGGAGGCCCAAGATACCCTATGCGGCATTTCGACCCTTCCTAGAGAGCGAGACAGGGATTGATGAATATTTGGCGGACTTCGAAAGGCAATGTGCCCTGCACCAGATTCCCAACAGAGAGTGGCCCACGATATTGTCTGGGAAACTATCCGGGCGAGCCCTGGAAGCCTTTCGTACTCTGGGTGCTGAGGAAGTGACACAGTATGAGCTAGTTAAGGAGACACTGTTGCGACGGTACGCGGTAACTCCGGACACGTATCGCCGACAGTTTCGGGGCACGAAAAAGAAGCCTAACGATACCCATATGGAATTGGCGCACCGAATGCGGAGAGCGGCAAATCACTGGATGAGCGGAAGTAAAGCGGTGACTGGTGAGGAAATTTTACAATTGTTTCTCTTAGAACATTTTTATAATGGCATGGAACAGCAAGGGAAGGAATGGCTGCGAGACAGGCGACCTTCTACCTTAGAAGAAGCAGCCAAATTGGCCGATGAACATTATGACTCCCGTCTTCACGAACCCACGAACTACCGAGCTCCAGCACCGGTCGAACCCAGAGAGGTTTACCGTGCACCCCCTCGTGCTGAATTCCGAGCCCCGGTGCCTGCAGGGCCCGCCCGACACTCAGGACCACCCAATAACAGCTCTGTGCGTCCCAGACCGACTTGCCACCGATGCAAGCAACCAGGGCATTTCATGGCTAGCTGCCCCCTTAATACGCACCAGACACCCAGGAATTACAATTACCCCTCTGGGTCATATCGTCCGGCCCGGGCCCTCTGTATTAACCAAGAGGCCCCTATGGAGGAATATTTGGGGCCGCTTCACGAGGCAGACCCTGTATATGCTGCCTCAGATAACCGCCAGCACCATCGGCAGAAGGTATGGCTCGAGGGGCAATCTACCGAAGGATTGAGAGACACAGGGGCTACTATCACGCTGGTACAGAGTCATTTGGTGCCGGAGCATAAGCGGTCCGGACAGACTGTGGCCGTTAGAGTGGCGGGGGGGATGTGTACAAAATTCCAACAGCTAAAGTGCATCTTGATTGGGGAGCGGGAAAGGGGGCTGTGAACGTGGGCGTAATGGATAATTTACCTGCCGAAGTACTACTGGGCAACGATTTGGGACCCATGACTTCTGCCTATGCTCCAGTATGCAACAACGAGGCGGACCCAGTGACTACACGGGCCCAAGCCCGGATGGAGTGAGAACTCTCACCAGTGCGGGAGACACAGGTAAGACCTACCCCGACCTTGCCTGACATGTTAGGCCCCATACCCTGGGACACCCCAGATGCTTTCGAGACAGAGTCTAAGACTGACCCGACCTTACAAAAGTACCGGAAACGAGCAGAGACCGGAGGGGACGGGGCAGATAACGAAACATTCTTATGGGAAAAAGGGAAACTATACCGCTGGACAGAGAAAAGGGGACAGCGTAGGCGACAGCTGGTAGTGCCCCACAAATACCGTCAAGAAATCCTCAAGATAGGCCACGACATCCCTTTAGCAGGCAACCTAGCTGTAACCCGTACCCTACACCGCATTACTCACACGTTCTTTTGGCCAGGGGTACACGCTGACGTTAGAACTTACTGTAACACCTGCGATGTGTGTCAACGAGTAGGAAGGCGAGGTGATCACCCTAAAGCCCATCTAGTAAATATGCCCATTGTAGAGGAACCCTTCAGCCGGGTTGCTATTGACCTATTGGGACCACTGGCTACCCCTAGTCCCTCCGGTAAGCGCTACATTCTTACCGTAGTGGACTACGCTACCAGGTACCCAGAGGCTGTCGCCCTATCCAACATACAAGTGGATACGGTAGCGAATGCACTAGTACAGGTGTTCTCCCGGGTAGGATTTCCAAAAGAAATCCTATCCGACCGAGGCACCCAATTCACGGCTGAATTGACCCAACAACTCTGGCAGGTTTGCAAAATTAAGTCCCTCCTGAGCTCCCCATACCACCCCCAGACGAACGGGCTGTGTGAGAGGTTCAATGGGACCCTCAAGCAAATGCTCAAGATGTTCACTCAGGAATACCGAGACTGGGAACGCTTCCTGCCGCACCTCCTATTTGCTTATCGGGAGGTGCCCCAGGAAACGACAGGGTTCTCTCCCTTCGAGTTGCTCTACGGAAGAAAGGTACAGGGACCCCTAAACCTGATCCGGGAGCACTGGGATGGAGAGATGGAGATTGACGGTGTCCCCATTGTGCCATACGTGCTGGAACTCAGGGACCGAATGGAGCAATTAGCCAAATCCATGTGGGCTAATCTCCAGTCGGCCCAGAGAAGACAGAAAGTATGGTACGATCGGGGGGCCCGAAAGAGAATGTTCACCATAGGACAAAAGGTGTTAGTACTTAAGCCAGTGAAGACAGACAAATTGCAGGTGTCCTGGCAGGGCCCCTACCAGATCGTAGAGAAAAGGGGAGACACCACTTATGTGATAGCTAGCTGCCACAACAACAATCTTAGAAAGACATTCCATGTAAACATGCTCAAGGAATATTTTGAGCGACCAGAGAACGTGACGGCCGTATGTTGTTCCCCTCAGGAAGACCCCGACAGTCTACCCATTCCAGACCTATTAGAAAAGAGTCTCCCCACAGGTATAGTGGCTCAGGTTCAGATAGGAGACCGACTTAGCCCCACTGAAAGGGAGCAGCTCAACCAACTCCTACAGTCCAAACACCTCACCTTCTCCCCAAAGCCAGGGTACACTACTTTAACCACCCACCAGGTAGATACTCCGGGACAAGCTCCCTTGCGCCAGGCTCCGTACCGAATCCCCGAAGCAGTTAGGACAGGAATGAAGAAGGAGATCGATGAGATGCTCCAACTCAGGGTAATTGAGCCCTTCGATAGTCCCTGGGCCTCCCCAGTTGTCTTGGTGCCCAAGAAAGATGGGACCACCCGGTTCTGCATAGACTATCGGAGGCTCAATGAAAAGACTGTGACGGACGCTTACCCTATGCCCAGGGTAGACGAGCTACTCGATCGTATAGCCAGGGGAAATTACCTGATCACTATTGACCTCTGCAAAGGTTACTGGCAGATTCCCCTGGCCCCGGAGACTATCCCCAAGTCGACATTCGTCACCCCATTCGGCTTATATCAGTTTAGGGTAATGCCGTTTGGGATGAAGAATGCCCCAGCTACATTCCAGCGCTTGGTGGATAGGCTCCTGGATGGCTTCCAGAGTTTTGCTTGTGCCTACCTGGACGACATATCAATCCACAGTGAGTCCTGGGAGGACCACTTAGCTCATGTAGGAATGGTTCTGGATCAGATCCGGGCTGCTGGCCTGACTCTGAAACCAGAAAAATGCCACTTTGGGATGGCGGAGGTACAGTACCTGGGTGGGGTGTTGAAAGCAGCGACCAGAGCCGGCCAAGATAGAAGCTGTCACCAATTGGCCCACCCCCATCCTGGGCATGGCAGGGTACTATAGACGGTTCGTACCAGACTACAGCACACTTGCCAAACCCCTGACTGACTTGACCAAGAAGAACTTACCTCGACCGTTCCTGTGGTCTCCCCACTGTGAAACGGCTTTCCAGGCTCTCAAAAATGCTCTAATTAATGCTCCTGTCTTGGCAGCCCCAGCCCATAACAAACGTTTTATCGTCCATACAGACGCTTCCATGTTCGGGCTGGGAGCCGTCCTCAGCCAAGTAGGCGAAGATGGAGGGGAGCATCCAGTTGCCTACATCAGCCGGAAGCTCCTGCCCCGCGAAGTCAGCTATGCAGCGGTCGAAAAGGAGTGTTTGGCTTTGGTGTGGGCATTAAAGAAATTGACTCCCTATTTATATGGGCAGGAGTTCACTCTGGTCACCGACCATAACCCGTTGGTGTGGCTGAACCGGGTCTCTGGAGATAACGGCAGACTATTACGTTGGAGTTTATCGTTGCAACCCTTCAATTTCACCATTACTTGGGAAACAGAATGGCAACGCCGACGGGTTGTCCAGACAAACCGACCTGAGCCCCGCATAACCAGCGGACTAGACAGCCTTAGTCTGCCCCGAAAAGGGGTCAGACCGTGTCTGCCAGAGTGTTCCACAGAAAGGGAGCACTGTTACAGAAGCATTAGTTATTTTGTTGTGAAGAGCTTATTTCCCAGCAGCAATGCATGAACCAGCCAAGCCAGCGCCTAAGAAGGGCTCCGAGAAAACCGTAACAAGTATAATTTCATAAAGAGTTAACTTTGTTCAACTTTTAGAAGCTATTTTCTAAATACAAGTTTGCTGGCATCAGCTCTAATTAAGTTTAGTGATAAACATTCCCATTGTCTAATCACCTCCGGAGTCAGACTGCTAATTGATAAGATGGACTGCATTGTTTTCTTGTGTGTAACTTTTTATCTGCTGAAGTACTGTAATCCTATTGTGGCCTGTCAAAGGGCGTTGTCTCTCTATCTAAATGTATCAAATGTGTGATGGGGGATTTTATGCTCCCCCCCCCTGGGAGTGCCCTGTGTGCAAGTAACCTCAATAAAAAGCAGGCTGGGCATCCCAGTCCTCAGTTCTTGGTTGACCCTCAATCGCAGCGTTGACTCGTTTTTGTGGGCAGAAGGGTATCCTAGCTGTACTACAGCTAAGGGGGATTATTCTACATTTGCGAGACTCATATAGAATACTATGGAAAGCAGTTTCTCCCCTCTTCAGCAATAGGAATCCAGGCTACTAAGTGGTCCATCTCTCAGTGAGACTAAGGGTAACCGTAACACACATCAAGAAAGGAAGCAGCAGAGGGTACAACATCATCATCATCACACCGTACCTCCATGTCTGTAATGCTGCCAGACTGAGACATATCACTGTTATCTACATCCTCTGTCAATGATGGTTGTGCATCACTCATTTCTTCCAACTGATGTGTCAATAACTCCTGTGACAGATCAAGTGAAGCGGCTGTGGTGCTAGTGTTGGTGGTGGCGACAGGCGGGCGAGTGGCACTGGTCACTTGAGACCTGCCCAAAGCACAGCTGGACGTAGATGGTGCGTCAAGGTTAGGAGAACTAGTAGCGGAAGCTGTAGAAGATTGGGTGTCCTGTGTTAGCCATTCAACTAGGTCCTCCTCAGAACTTTTCGCGTCCCCCCTGGCACCCGGCGTCTGAACAATGTGCATATTTGTAGGGTCTAAAGGAATCACAGCACCATGACCACGGAACCTGCGGGTTGGCCTGCCTCTGCCTGTCATTTTTTTTTAAATGGACACTTACAATACTATTACACAAATTATGAGTGGTGACACTGGGCAAGTTGGCACAGTATACGCTGTGAGACTGACAACAAAAAAAAACAGATGTTTAAAAGTCACAGATTGTAATTTTTTTAAATATTAGAAGTACTGTGACAACAAATATGATTGTTGGCAATAGTTGGCAAATGGGCCTGTCTGGCACACACGCTGGGAGAAAGGCAACTGCAAGTAGATTAAACTAGCTGAGTCATGCTTCTTAGTCCAAATACTGTTAGAACAAATATGATTGGTGGCACTAGTTGGAAATGGCAAGTGCGCCTGGCACACACGCTGGCAGGCAGGCAACTGCAATTCAATGGCACTAGGAGACTGAAGATTCACAGTCAAAACAGTTATGATTTACAATTTTTTCAAGACTGTTACAAGAATTATGATTGGTGGCACTAATTAACTAGTTGGGCCTGGCACACAGGCTGGCAGGCAGGAGAAAAGTGCAATTCTATGGCACAAGCAAACTGATGATTCAGAATAACAATCAAACAATTTTTAATTTTAAATATTAACAATACTGTGACAACAAATATGATTGGTGTAACTAGTTGGCAAGTCGGCCTGGCACACAGGCTGGCAGGCAGGAGGAAAATGCAATTCAAGGGCACTAGTAGACTGCAGATTCACAGTCAAAACAGTAATGATTTACAATTTTTTCAAGACTGTTACAAGAATTATTATTGGTGGCACTAATTGACTAGTTGGGCCTTGCACACAGGCTGGCAGGCAGGAGAAAAGTGCAATTCAATGGCACGAGCAAACTGATGATTCAGAATAACAATCAAACAATTTTTAATTTTAAATATTAACAATACTGTGACAACAAATATGATTGGTGTAACTAGTTGGCAAGTCGGCCTGGCACACAGGCTGGCAGGCAGGAGGAAAATGCAATTCAAGGGCACTAGTAGACTGCAGATTCACAGTCAAAACAGTGATGATTTACAATTTTTTCAATAATGTTAAAAGAAATATGATGGGTGGCACTAATTGGCTAGTTGGGCCTGACACACAGGCTGGCAGGCAGGAGGAAAGTGCAATTCAATGGCACGAGCAAACTGATGATTCAGAATAAAAATCAAACAATTTTTAATTTTAAATATTAACAATGCTGTGACAACAAATATGATTGGTGTAACTAGTTGGCAAGTCGGCCTGGCACACAGGCTGGCAGGCAGGAGGAAAATGCAATTCAAGGGCACTAGAAGACTGCAGATTCACAGTCAAAACAGTGATGATTTACAATTTTTTCAAGACTGTTACAAGAATTATGATAGGTGGCACTAATTGACTAGTTGGGCCTGGCACACAGGCTGGCAGGCAGGAGGAAAGTGCAATTCAAAGGCACGAGCAAACTGATGATTCAGAATAACAATCAAACAATTTTTCATTTTAAATATTAACAATACTGTGACAACAAATATGATTGGTGTAACTAGTTGGCAAGTCGGCCTGGCACACAGGCTGGCAGGCAGGAGGAAAATGCAATTCAAGTGCACTAGTAGACTGCAGATTCACAGTTAAAACAGTGATGATTTACAATTTTTTCTATACTGTTAAAAGAAATATGATGGGTGGCACTAATTGGCTAGTTGGGCCTGGCACACAGGCTGGCAGGCAGGAGGAAAGTGCAATTCAATGGCACAAGCAAACTGATGATTCAGAATAACAATCAAACAATTTGTAATTTAAAATATTAACAATACTTTTACAACAATTATGATTGGTGTAACTAGTTGGCAAGTCGGCCTGGCACACAGGCTGGCAGGCAGGAGGAAAATGCAATTCAAGGGCACTAGTAGACTGCAGATTCACAGTCAAAACAGTGATGATTTACAATTTTTTCAAGACTGTTACAAGAATTATGATGGGTGGCACTAATTGACTAGTTGGGCCTGGCACACAGGCTGGCAGGCAGGAGGAAAGTGCAATTCAATGGCACGAGCAAAATGATGATTCAGAATAACAATCAAACAATTTATAATTTTAAATATTAACAATACTGTGACAACAAATATGATTGGTGTAACTAGTTGGCAAGTCGGCCTAGCACACAGGCTGGCAGACAGGAGGAAAATGCAATTCAAGGGCACTAGTAGACTGCAGATTCACAGTCAAAACAGTGATGATTTACAATTTTTTCAATACTGTTAAAAGAAATATGATGGGTGGCACTAAATGGCTAGTTGGGCCTGGCACACAGGCTGGCAGGCAGGAGGAAAGTTCAATTCAATGGCACGAGCAAACTGATGATTCAGAATAACAATCAAACAATTTTTAATGTTAAATATTAACAATACTGTGCCAACAAATATGATTGGTGTAACTAGTTGGCAAGTCGGCCTGGCACACAGGCTGGCAGGCAGGAGGAAAATTCAATTCAAGGGCACTAGTAGACTGCAGATTCACAGTCAAAACAGTGATGATTTACAATTTTTTCAATACTGTTAAAAGAAATATGATTGGTGGCACTAATTGGCTAGTTGGGCCTGGCACACAGGCTGGCAGGCAGGAGGAAAGTGCAATTCAATGGCACGAGCAAACTGATGATTCAGAATAACAATCAAACAATTTTTAATTTTAAATATTAACAATACTGTGACAACAAATATGATTGGTGTAACTAGTTGGCAAGTCGGCCTGGCACACAGGCTGGCAGGCAGGAGGAAAATTCAATTCAAGGGCACTAGTAGACTGCAGATTCACAGTCAAAACAGTGATGATTTACAATTTTTTCAATACTGTTAAAAGAAATATGATTGGTGGCACTAATTGGCTAGTTGGGCCTGGCACACAGGCTGGCAGGCAGGAGGAAAGTGCAATTCAATGGCACGAGCAAACTGATGATTCAGAATAACAATCAAACAATTTTTAATTTTAAATATTAACAATACTGTGACAACAAATATGATTGGTGTAACTAGTTGGCAAGTCGGCCTGGCACACAGGCTGGCAGGCAGGAGGGAACTGCAATTCAATGGCACTACTAGACTACACATTCACAGTAAAAAAAGTGATGATTTACAATTTTTTCAATACTGTTATAACAACTAAGATTGGTGGCACTAATTGGCTAGTTGGGCCTGGAACACAGGCTGGCAGGCAGGAGGAAACTGCAATTCAATGGCACTATGAGAATGAAGATTTGCAGTCAAAAAACTTATGATTTTAAATTTTTTCTATACTGTTACAAGAAATATGATTGGTGGCACTAATTGGCTAGTTGGGCCTGGCACACAGGCTGGCAGGCAGGAGGAAAGTGCAATTAAATGGCATGAGCAAACTGATGATTCACAAGTGAACAATTTGTAATTTTAAAGATTAACAATACTGTTACAACAAATAGGATTGGTGTAACTAGTTGGAAAGCAAGTCGGCCTGGCACACAGGCTGGCAGGCAGGAGGGAACTGCAATTCAATGGCACTACTAGACTGCAGATTCACAGTCAAAAAAGTGATGATTTACATTTTTTTCTATACTGTTATAACAACTATGATTGGTGGCACTAATTGGCTAGTTGGGCCTGGCACACAGGCTGGCAGGCAGGAGGGAACTGCAATTCAATGGCACTACTAGACTGCAGATTCACAGTCAAAAAAGTGATGATTTACAATTTTTTCAATACTGTTAAAACAACTATGATTGGTGGCACTAATTGGCTAGTTGGGCCTGGCACACAGGCTGGCAGGCAGGAGGGAACTGCAATTCAATGGCACTACTAGACTGCAGATTCACAGTCAAAAAAGTGATGATTTACAATTTTTTCAATACTGTTAAAACAACTATGATTGGTGGCACTAATTGGCTAGTTGGGCCTGGCACACAGGCTGGCAGGCAGTAGGAAAGTGCAATTCAATGGCACGAGCAAACTGATGATTCACATTCAAACAATTTGTAATTCTAAAGATTAACAATACTGTTACAACAACTAGGATTGGTGTAACTAGTTGGCAAGCAAGTCGGCCTGGCACACAGGCTGGCAGACAGGAGCGAACTGCAATTCAATGGCACTACTAGACTGCAGATTCACAGTCAAAAAAGCGATGATTTACAATGTTTTCAATACTGTTACAACAACTATGATTGGTGACACTAATTGGCTAGTTGGGCCTGGCACACAGGCTGGCAGATATGAGTCGTGGCTGGTAGGTAGGGCAGCAATTTAACACAGTATGCTGTGTAAGTGAGAAAAAAAACAGGCCTGATAGAAAATTAAGTTAGATTACACTGGCAAAATAATTTAAAAGTTTATATTTTAATATTAAAATAATGTTAAGCGGTGCACATATGAGTGGTGGCACTGGCTGGCTGCTACGTAGGGCAGCAATTAACAACAGTATGCTCTGTAAGTCAGATAGACACTTAGACACAGGCCTGCTAGAAAATAAAATTAGATTACACTAGCATAATGATTTAAAGATTTTTTTGGGGAATTTAAAGAAAAAGGTTAAGCACATATGAGTCGTGGCTGATAGCCTTGGAAGGGCAGCAATTAAAAACAGTAGGCTCTGTAAATCTGATACACACACGCCTGATAGAAAATACTATTAGATTACACTAGAAAAATGATTTAATTTTTTTTTGGGGGGGGGGATTTAAAAAAAGGTTAAACACTTATGAGTCGTGGATCATAGACTAGGGAGGGCAGCAATTAAACACAGTATGCTCTGTAAGTCGGCAAAACACACAGGCCTGATAGAAAATGATATTAGATTACACTAACAAAAAAATTTAAAAGTTTTTTTTTTAATTCAAAATAAGGAGAAGCAGATATGAGTGGTGGCTGCCTGGCACAGAGCAATTAACCAAAAGACTGAAAAAAACTTAAGTATATGCTGTGTGTGCTTTGTGAGCCTGACAGACACAGGCCTGATAGAAAATTAAATTAGATTACACTAGCAAAATGATTTAAAAGTTTTTTTTTAAATTTAAAATAATGTTATAAGCGGATATGACCACTGGTGGCTGGCACAGAGCAATGAAACAGAGTATATGCTGTGTGACACAGGCCTGATAGAAAATGAAAATAAATTACACTAGCAAAATAATTTGAAATTTTTGTTGGTTAAATTTAAACTAATGTTGTTAGGCAGATATCAGTGGTGGCAGTAATCACAGCATATGCTGTGAGCCTTACACACAGGCTGAAAGCCAGGCAAATGCTAATAAAAATACGGAAAAAAAAAAAAAAACGGCTCGAATTATAGCCCTAAAAAGGGTTTTTTGGGGTGCTGTCCTTGCAGCAGAGATGAGATGAGTCCTTCAGGACTGTAGTGGACACTAAATACACTAGCCTAGCTATCTATTTCCCTATAATGTCAGCAGCAGCAACACAAAACGTCCTTTCACTAACAAAGAAAGGTCGTTATGAGTCTAAAATGGCTGCGGCCAAGAAGAGGGGAAGATCTGTGAGGGAGTGTCTGATGCTGATTGGCTGTAATGTGTCAGAAGGCTGTGACATACAGGGTCAAAGTTTCCTCAATGATGACACATAGGGGGCGGATCGAAAATCGCATGTGTTCGCCCGCAGCAGCGAACGCGAACAACCTAAGTTCGCCGTGAAAAGTTCGCGGGCGAACAGTTCGGGACATCACTTATTATATTACCTCTAGTTACTATATTATATTCCCTCTAGTTACTACATAATATTCCCTCTAGTTACGCTACGTAACATTCCCTCTTGTTACTCTATGTTATATTCCCTCTAGTTACTACGTTATATTCCCTCTAGTTACACTACGTTATATTCCCTCTAGTTACACTACGTTATATTCCCTCTAGTTACTATGTTATATTACCTCTAGTTACACTACATTATATTCCGTCTAGTTACTATGTTATATTCCCTCTAGTTACATTACGTTATATTCCCTCTAGTTACTATGTTATATTCCCTCTAGTTACACTACGTTATATTCCCTCTAGTTACTATGTTATATTTTCTCTAGTTACACTACGTTATATTCCCTCCAGTTACTACGTTATATTCCCTCTAGTTACTACATTATATTCCCTCTAGTTACTCTACGTAATATTCCCTCTTGTTACTCTATGTTATATTCCCTCTAGTTACACTACGTTATATCCCCTCTAGTTACTCTACGTTATATTCCCTCTAGTTACTATGTTATATTCCCTCTAGTTACACTACGTTATATTCCCTCTAGTTACTCTACGTTATATTCTCTCTAGTTAATCTACATTATATTCCCTCTAGTTACTATGTTATATTCCCTCTAGTTACTATGTTATATTCCCTCTAGTTACTACGTTATATTCCCTCTAGTTACTATGTGATTTTCCCTCTTTTTACTCTAGGTTATATTCCCTCTAGTTATTCTACGTTATATTCCCTCTAGTTATTCTACGTTATATTCCCTACAGTTAATCTACATTATATTCCCTCTAGTTACTATGTGATATTCTCTCTTGTTACTCTAGGTTATATTCCCTCTAGTTCCTCTAGTTACTATGTTATTACTCTAAGTGATGTCCCGAAGGTTATATTCCCTCTAGTTATTCTACGTTATATTCTCTCTAGTTAATCTACATTATATTCCCTCTAGTTACTATGTTATATTCCCTCTAGTTACTCTAGGTTATATTCCCTCTAGTTATTCTACGTTATATTCCCTCTAGTTATTCTACAATATATTCCCTACAGTTAATCTACATTATATTCCCTCTAGTTACTATGTGATATTCCCTCTTGTTACTCTAGGTTATATTCCCTCTAGTTATTCTATGTTATATTCCCTCTAGTTAATCTACATTATATTCCCTCTAGTTACTTCGTTATATTCCCTCTAGTTACTACGTTATATTCCCTCTAGTTACTTCGTTATATTCCCTCTAGTTACTATGTTATATTCCCTCTAGTTACTATGTTATATTCCCACTAGTTACTATGTTATATTCCCTCTAGTTACTACGTTATATTCCCTCTAGTTACTATGTTATATTCCCTCTAGTTACTACGTTATATTCCCACTAGTTACTATGTTATATTCCCTCTAGTTACTACGTTATAAGCCCTCTAGTTACAACGTTATATTCCCTCTAGTTTCTATGTTATATTCCCTCTAGTTACTATGTTATATTCCCTCTAGTTACTACATTATATTCCCTCTAGTTACTATGTTATATTCCCTCTAGTTACTACATTATATTCCCTCTAGTTACTACATTATATTCCCTCTAGTTACTATGTTATATACCCTCTAGTTACTATGTTATATTCCCTCTAGTTACTATGTTATATTCCCTCTAGTTACTATGTCATATTCCCTCTAGTTACTATGTTATATTCCCTCTAGTTACTATGTTATATTCCCTCTAGTTACTATACGTTATATTCCCTCTAGTTACTATGTTATATTTCCTCTAGTTACTATGTTATATTCCCTCTAGTTACTATGTTATATTCCCTCTAGTTACTATGTTATATTCCCTCATGTTACTATGTTATATTCCCTCTAGTTACTATGTTATATTCCCTCATGTTACTATGTTATATTCCCTCTAGTTACTACGTTATATTCCCTCTAGTTACTATGTTATATTCCCTCTAGTTACTCTATGTTATATTCCCTCTAGTTACTACATTATATTCCCTCTAGTTACTATGTTATATTCCTCTAGTTACTATGTTATATTCCCTCTAGTTACTCTATGTCATATTCCCTCTAATTATCCCTCTAATTACTATGTTATATTCCCTCTAGTTACTACGTTATATTTCCTCTAGTTACTACGTTATATTCCCTCTAGTTACTATGTTATATTCCCTCTAGTTACTATGTTATATTCCCTCTAGTTACTATGTTATATTCCCTCTAGTTACTACGTCATATTTCCTCTAGTTACTACATAATATTCCCTCTAATTACTATGTTATATTCCCTCTAGGTACTACGTTATATTTCCTCTAGTTACTACAATATATTCCCTCTAGTTACTATGTTATATTCCCTATAGTTACTACGTTATATTCCCTCTAGTTACTATGTTATATTCCTCTAGTTACTATGTTATATTCCCTCTAGTTACTCTATGTCATATTCCCTCTAATTATCCCTCTAATTACTATGTTATATTCCCTCTAGTTACTACGTTATATTCCCTCTAGTTACTACGTTATATTTCCTCTAGTTACTATGTTATATTCCCTCTAGTTACTACATTATATTTCCTCTAGTTACTACATAATATTCCCTCTAAATACTATGTTATATTCCCTCTAGTTACTACGTTATATTTCCTCTAGTTACTACGTTATATTCCCTCTAGTTACTCTACGTTATATTCCCTCTAGTTACTACATGATATTCCCTCTAGTTACTACATTATATTCCCTCTAGTTACTATGTTTTATTCCCTCTAGTTACTACATTATATTCCCTCTAGTTACTACGTTATATTCCCTCTAGTTACTATGTTATATTCCCTCTAGTTACTATGTTATATTCCATCTAGTTACTATGTTATATTCTCTCTAGTTACTATGTTATATTCCCTCTAGTTACTACGTTATATTCCCTCTAGTTACTATGTTATATTCCCTCTAGTTACTATGTTATATTCCCTCTAGTTACTACATTATATTCCCTCTAGTTACTACGTTATATTCCCTCTAGTTACTACATTATATTCCCTCTATTTACTACATAATATTCCCTCTAGTTACTATGTTATATTCCCTCTAGTTACTATGTTATATTCCCTCTAGTTACTATGTTATATACCCTCTAGTTACTATGTTATATTCCCTCTAGTTACTATGTTATATTCCCTCTAGTTACTATACGTTATAATCCCTCTAGTTACAATGTTATATTCCCTCTAGTTACTATGTTATATTCCCTCTAGTTACTATGTTATATTTCCTCATGTTACTATGTTATATTCCCTCTAGTTACTACGTTATATTCCCTCCAGTTACTATGTTATATTCCATCTAGTTACTCTATGTTATATTCCCTCTAGTTACTACATTATATTCCCTCTAGTTACTACGTTATATTCCTCTAGTTACTATGTTATATTCCCTCTAGTTACTCTATGTTATATTCTCTCTAGTTACTGCATTATATTCCCTCTAGTTACTACATAATATTCCCTCTAGTTACTATGTTATATTCCCTCTAGTTACTATGTTATATTCCCTCTAGTTACTACGTTATATTCCCTCTAGTTACTATGTGATTTTCCCTCTTTTTACTCTAGGTTATATTCCCTCTAGTTATTCTACGTTATATTCCCTCTAGTTATTCTACGTTATATTCCCTACAGTTAATCTACATTATATTCCCTCTAGTTACTATGTGATATTCTCTCTTGTTACTCTAGGTTATATTCCCTCTAGTTCCTCTAGTTACTATGTTATTACTCTAAGTGATGTCCCGAAGGTTATATTCCCTCTAGTTATTCTACGTTATATTCTCTCTAGTTAATCTACATTATATTCCCTCTAGTTACTATGTTATATTCCCTCTAGTTACTCTAGGTTATATTCCCTCTAGTTATTCTACGTTATATTCCCTCTAGTTATTCTACAATATATTCCCTACAGTTAATCTACATTATATTCCCTCTAGTTACTATGTGATATTCCCTCTTGTTACTCTAGGTTATATTCCCTCTAGTTATTCTATGTTATATTCCCTCTAGTTAATCTACATTATATTCCCTCTAGTTACTTCGTTATATTCCCTCTAGTTACTACGTTATATTCCCTCTAGTTACTTCGTTATATTCCCTCTAGTTACTATGTTATATTCCCTCTAGTTACTATGTTATATTCCCACTAGTTACTATGTTATATTCCCTCTAGTTACTACGTTATATTCCCTCTAGTTACTATGTTATATTCCCTCTAGTTACTACGTTATATTCCCACTAGTTACTATGTTATATTCCCTCTAGTTACTACGTTATAAGCCCTCTAGTTACAACGTTATATTCCCTCTAGTTTCTATGTTATATTCCCTCTAGTTACTATGTTATATTCCCTCTAGTTACTACATTATATCCCCTCTAGTTACTATGTTATATTCCCTCTAGTTACTACATTATATTCCCTCTAGTTACTACATTATATTCCCTCTAGTTACTATGTTATATACCCTCTAGTTACTATGTTATATTCCCTCTAGTTACTATGTTATATTCCCTCTAGTTACTATGTTATATTCCCTCTAGTTACTATGTTATATTCCCTCTAGTTACTATGTTATATTCCCTCTAGTTACTATACGTTATATTCCCTCTAGTTACTATGTTATATTTCCTCTAGTTACTATGTTATATTCCCTCTAGTTACTATGTTATATTCCCTCTAGTTACTATGTTATATTCCCTCATGTTACTATGTTATATTCCCTCTAGTTACTATGTTATATTCCCTCATGTTACTATGTTATATTCCCTCTAGTTACTACGTTATATTCCCTCTAGTTACTATGTTATATTCCCTCTAGTTACTCTATGTTATATTCCCTCTAGTTACTACATTATATTCCCTCTAGTTACTATGTTATATTCCTCTAGTTACTATGTTATATTCCCTCTAGTTACTCTATGTCATATTCCCTCTAGTTACTGCATTATATTCCCTCTAGTTACTACATAATATTCCCTCTAATTATCCCTCTAATTACTATGTTATATTCCCTCTAGTTACTACGTTATATTTCCTCTAGTTACTACGTTATATTCCCTCTAGTTACTATGTTATATTCCCTCTAGTTACTATGTTATATTCCCTCTAGTTACTATGTTATATTCCCTCTAGTTACTACGTCATATTTCCTCTAGTTACTACATAATATTCCCTCTAATTACTATGTTATATTCCCTCTAATTACTACGTTATATTTCCTCTAGTTACTACAATATATTCCCTCTAGTTACTATGTTATATTCCCTATAGTTACTACGTTATATTCCCTCTAGTTACTACGTTATATTTCCTCTAGTTACTATGTTATATTCCCTCTAGTTACTACATTATATTTCCTCTAGTTACTACATAATATTCCCTCTAAATACTATGTTATATTCCCTCTAGTTACTACGTTATATTTCCTCTAGTTACTACGTTATATTCCCTCTAGTTACTCTACGTTATATTCCCTCTAGTTACTACATGATATTCCCTCTAGTTACTACATTATATTCCCTCTAGTTACTATGTTTTATTCCCTCTAGTTACTACATTATATTCCCTCTAGTTACTACGTTATATTCCCTCTAGTTACTATGTTATATTCCCTCTAGTTACTATGTTATATTCCATCTAGTTACTATGTTATATTCTCTCTAGTTACTATGTTATATTCCCTCTAGTTACTACGTTATATTCCCTCTAGTTACTATGTTATATTCCCTCTAGTTACTATGTTATATTCCCTCTAGTTACTACATTATATTCCCTCTAGTTACTATGTTAGATTCCCTCTAGTTACTACGTTATATTCCCTCTAGTTACTATGTTATATTCCCTCTAGTTACTATGTTATAGTCCCTCTAGTTACTATGTTATATTCCCTCTAGTTACTACGTTATATTCCCTCTAGTTACTCTACGTTATATTCCCCCTAGTTTCTACATTATATTCCCTCTACTTACTACATTATATTCCCTCTAGTTACTATGTTTTTTTCACTCTAGTTACTACGTTATATTCCCTCTAGTTACTATGTTATATTCCTTCTAGTTACCTCATTATATTCCCTCTAATTTCTATGTTATTTTCCCTCTAGTTACTATGTTATATTCCCTCTAGTTACTATGTTATATTCCCTCTAGTTACTATGTTATATTCCCTCTAGTTACTATGTTATTTTCCCTCTAGTTACTACATTATATTCCCTCTAGTTACTATGTTATATTCCCTCTAGTTACTACGTTATATTCCCTCTAGTTACTACGTTATATTCCCTCTAGTTACTACATTATATTCCCTCTAATTACTATGTTATATTAACTCTAGTTACTACATTATATTCCCTCTAGTTACTAAGTTATATTGCCTCTAGTTACTATGTTATATTCCCTTTAGTTACTAAGTTATATTCCCTCTAGTTACTATTTTATATTCCCTCTAGTTTCTACGTTATATTCCCTCTAGTTACTACATTATATTCCCTCTAGTTACTACGTTATATTCCCTCTAGTTACTACGTTATATTCCCTCTAGTTACTACATTATATTCCCTCTAATTACTATGTTATATTAACTCTAGTTACTACATTATATTCCCTCTAGTTACTAAGTTATATTGCCTCTAGTTACTATGTTATATTCCCTCTAGTTACTACGTTATATTCCCTCTAGTTACTATGTTATATTCCTCTAGTTACTACGTTATTTTCCCTCTAGTTACTACGTTATATTCCCTCTAGTTACTACGTTATATTCCCTCTAGTTACTATGTTATATTCACTCTAGTTACTACATTATATTCCCTCTAGTTACTACGTTATATTCCCTCTAGTTACTACGTTATATTCCCTCTAGTTACTATGTTATATTCCCTCTAGTTACTATGTTATATTCCCTCTAGTTACCTCATTATATTCCCTCTAGTTACCTCATTATATTCCCTCTAGTTACTACATTATATTCCCTCTAGTTACTACATTATATTCCCTCTAGTTACTATGTTATATTCCCTCTAGTTACTATGTTATTTTCCCTCTAGTTACTACGTTATATTTCATCTAGTTACTACGTTATATTCCCTCTACTTACTACATTATATTCCCTCTAGTTACTACATTATATTCCCTCTAGTTACTATGTTATTTTCCCTCTAGTTACTACGTTATATTCCCTCTAGTTACTATGTTATATTCCCTCTAGTTACTATGTTATATTCCCTCTAGTTACTATGTTAAATTCCCTCTAGTTACTATGTTATTTTCCCTCTAGTTTCAACATTATATTCCCTCTAGTTACTACATTATATTCCCTCTAGTTACTATGTTATATTCCCTCTAGTTAATATGTTATATTCCCTCTAGTTACTATGTTATTTTCCCTCTAGTTACTACGTTATATTCCCTCTAGTTACTACATTATATTCCCTCTAGTTACTACATTATATTCCCTCTAGTTACTGTGTTATTTTCACTCTAGTTACTACGTTATATTCCCTCTAGTTACTATGTTATATTCGTTCTAGTTACTATGTTATTTTCCCTCTAGTTACTACATTATATTCCCTCTAGTTACTATGTTATATTCCCTCTAGTTACTATGTTATATTCCCTCTAGTTACTATGTTATTTTCCCTCTAGTTACTACATTATATTCCCTCTAGTTACTATGTTATATTCCCTCTAGTTAATATGTTATATTCCCTCTAGTTACTATGTTATATTCCCTCTAGTTACTATGTTATTTTCCCTCTAGTTACTACGTTATATTCCCTCTAGTTACTATGTTATATTCCCTCTAGTTACTACGTTATATTCCCTCTAGTTACTACATTATATTCCCTCTAGTTACTACATTATATCCCCTCTAGTTACTACGTTATATTCCCTCTAGTTACTATGTTATATTCCCTCTAGTTACTACGTTATATTCCCTCTAGTTACTACATTATTTTCCCTCTAGTTACTACGTTATATTCCCTCTAGTTACTATGTTATATTCCCTCTAGTTACTACGTTATATTCCCTCTAGTTACTACATTATATTCCCTCTAGTTACTACATTATATTCCCTCTAGTTACTACGTTATATTCCCTCTAGTTACTATGTTATATTCCTTCTAGTTACTATGTTATTTTCCCTCTAGTTACTACATTATATTCCCTCTAGTTACTATGTTATATTCCCTCTAGTTACTATGTTATATTCCCTCTAGTTACTATGTTATTTTCCCTCTAGTTACTACATTATATTCCCTCTAGTTACTATGTTATATTCCCTCTAGTTACTATGTTATATTCCCTCTAGTTACTACGTTATATTCCCTCTAGTTACTACGTTATATTCCCTCTAGTTACTACAGTTATATTCCCTCTAGTTACTACGTTATATTCCCTCTAGTTACTACGTTATATTCCCTCTAGTTACTACATTATATTCCCTCTAGTTACTACATTATATTCCCTCTAGTTACTATGTTATATTCCTCTAGTTACCTCTTTATATTCCCTCTAGTTACTATGTTATTTCCCTCTAGTTACTATGTTATATTCCCTCTAGTTACTATGTTATATTCCCTCTAGTTACTATGTTATATTCCCTCTAGTTACTATGTTATGTTCCCTTTAGTTACTAAGTTATATTCCCTCTAGTTACTATGTTATATTCCCTCTAGTTACTATGTTATATTGCCTCTAGTTACTATGTTATATTCCCTCTAGTTACTACGTTATATTCCCTCTAGTTACTATGTTATATTCCCTCTAGTTATTACGTTATTTTGCCTCTAGTTACACTACATTATATTCCCTCTAGTTACTAGGCTATATTCCCTCTAGTTACTACGTAATATTCCCTCTAGTTACTACATTATATTCCCTCTAGTTACTACATTATATTCCCTCTAGTTACTATGTTATTTTCCCTCTAGTTACTACGTTATATTCCCTCTAGTTACTATGTTATATTCCCTCTAGTTACTACGTTATATTCCCTCTAGTTACTACGTTATATTCCCTCTAGTTACCTCATTATATTCCCTCTAGTTACTACATTATATTCCCTCTAGTTACTATGTTATTTTCCCTCTAGTTACTATGTTATATTCCCTCTAGTTACTATGTTATATTCCCTCTAGTTACTATGTTATATTCCCTCTAGTTACTATGTTATATTCCCTCTAGTTTCTACGTTATATTCCCTCTAGTTACTACATTATATTCCCTCTAGTTACTATGTTATATTCCCTCTAGTTACTACATTATATTCCCTCTAGTTACTACATTATATTCCCTCTAATTACTATGTTATATTCCCTCTAGTTACTACATTATATTCCCTCTAGTTACTACGTTATATTCCCTCTAGTTACAATGTTATATTCCCTCGACTTACTACGTTATATTCCCTCTAGTTACTATGTTATATTCCTCTAGTTACTACGTTATATTCCCTCTAGTTACTACGTTATATTCCCTCTAGTTACTACGTTATATTCCCTCTAGTTACTATGTTATATTCACTCTAGTTACTACATTATATTCCCTCTAGTTACTACGTTATATTCCCTCTAGTTACTACGTTATATTCCCTCTAGTTACTATGTTATATTCCCTCTAGTTACTACATTATATTCCCTCTAGTTACTACATTATATTCCCTCTAGTTACTACATTATATTCCCTCTAGTTACTATGTTATTTTCCCTCTAGTTACTACGTTATATTCCCTCTAGTTACTATGTTATATTCCCTCTAGTTACTACGTTATATTCCCTCTAGTTACTACGTTATATTCCCTCTAGTTACCTCATTATATTCCCTCTAGTTACTACATTATATTCCCTCTAGTTACTATGTTATATTCCCTCTAGTTACTATGTTATTTTCCCTCTAGTTACTACGTTATATTCCCTCTAGTAACTACGTTATATTTCATCTAGTTACTACGTTATATTCCCTCTACTTACTACATTATATTCCCTCTAGTTACTACATTATATTCCCTCTAGTTACTACATTATATTCCCTCTAGTTACTATGTTATTTTCCCTCTAGTTACTACGTTTTATTCCCTCTAGTTACTACGTTATATTCCCTCTAGTTACTACGTTATATTCCCTGTAGTTACTACGTTATATTCCCTCTAGTTACCTCATTATATTCCCTCTAGTTACTACATTATATTCCCTCTAGTTACTATGTTATTTTCCCTCTAGTTACTACGTTATATTCCCTCTAGTTACTATGTTATATTCCCTCTAGTTACAATGTTCTATTCCCTCTAGTTACTATGTTATATTCCCTCTAGTTACTATGTTATTTTCCCTCTAGTTTCTACGTTATATTCCCTCTAGTTACTACATTATATTCAATCTAGTTACTATGTTATATTCCCTCTAGTTACTATGTTATTTTCCCTCTAGTTACTATGTTATATTCCCTCTAGTTACTATGTTATATTCCCTCTATTTACTATGTTATATTCCCTCTAGTTACTATGTTATATTCCCTCTAGTTTCTACGTTATATTCCCTCTAGTTACTACATTATATTCCCTCTAGTTACTATGTTATATTCCCTCTAGTTACTACGTTATATTCCCTCTAGTTACTACATTATATTCCCTCTAATAACTATGTTATATTCCCTCTAGTTACTACATTATATTCCCTCTAGTTACTACGTTATATTCCCTCTAGTTACTATGTTATTTTCCCTCTAGTTACTATGTTATATTCCCTCTAGTTACTATGTTATTTTCCCTCTAGTTACTATGTTATATTCCCTCTAGTTACTACGTTATATTCCCTCTAGTTACCTCATTATATACCCTCTAGTTACTACATTATATTCCCTCTAGTTACTATGTTATATTCCCTCTAGTTACTATGTTATTTTCCCTCTAGTTACTACGTTATATTCCCTCTAGTAACTACGTTATATTTCATCTAGTTACTACGTTATATTCCCTCTACTTACTACATTATATTCCCTCTAGTTACTACATTATATTCCCTCTAGTTACTATGTTATTTTCCCTCTAGTTACTACGTTTTATTCCCTCTAGTTACTATGTTATATTCCCTCTAGTTACTACGTTATATTCCCTGTAGTTACTACGTTATATTCCCTCTAGTTACCTCATTATATTCCCTCTAGTTACTACATTATATTCCCTCTAGTTACTATGTTATTTTCCCTCTAGTTACTACGTTATATTCCCTCTAGTTACTATGTTATATTCCCTCTAGTTACAATGTTCTATTCCCTCTAGTTACTATGTTATATTCCCTCTAGTTACTATGTTATTTTCCCTCTAGTTTCTACGTTATATTCCATCTAGTTACTGCATTATATTCCCTCTAGTTACTATGTTATATTCCCTCTAGTTACTATGTTATTTTCCCTCTAGTTACTATGTTATATTCCCTCTAGTTACTATGTTATATTCCCTCTAGTTACTATGTTATATTCCCTCTAGTTACTATGTTATATTCCCTCTAGTTTCTACGTTATACTCCCTCTAGTTACTACATTATATTCCCTCTAGTTACTACGTTATATTCCCTCTAGTTACTACGTTATATTCCCTCTAGTTACTACATTATATTCCCTCTAATAACTATGTTATATTCCCTCTAGTTACTACATTATATTCCCTCTAGTTACTAAGTTATATTCCCTCTAGTTACTATGTTATTTTCCCTCTAGTTACTATGTTATATTCCCTCTAGTTACTATGTTATATTCCCTCTAATTACTATGTTATATTCCCTCTAGTTACTATGTTATATTCCCTCTAGTTACTATGTTATATTCCCTCTAGTTACTATGTTATATTCCCTCTAGTTACTAAGGGATTAAATGCCTACCGGTCGCTAGCCGTAGAATAGAATATAAAAACACTTATACTATAATAAATAAAAACACTTATACTATAATAAATAAAACACAACAACTTTTTGTGGGTAAAATTTTAACCGTCACAGGTTAAACATTTATTAACTAAACTAAGTAACTGTGGTAACCAACAAGGTCAGATGGCGGCTAAACGAATTACTATAATGACAACCCGGCACAGCAGAAGGTAAACGGCCCAAACGGAAACTGCAGCAGAGCGGAACCTCTGCTCATAGAAAAAATTGCTACTAAGGGGTTAATGAGATCACGTGACCCACCCGCAAGGGGAAGGAGGGGCACCTCACGTGCACATGAGGCTATCCACCCCTCACACTTTTAGATTGGTCATCACTCCCCCTGTTCACCCCCTTTCCAAGGCAACAGGGCCGTTACCTCCCGCCGCACGGGCATGGAAATAAGGACTACCCCCTACAAGGGGATCCGCTACTCAGCCGCCAGAAGCCAGGTATGCCAGATATGGTAGACCAATAACTAAATAGGTTGACAAAGTTAGCCTGAATAGGCATACCCGTCGCCCAACTAGGGGACAAAATTTAAAATTTGAAAATGCTCAATCAATAAAGTGGCTACTAAATTAGCCTGAGAAGGCATACTTAGCGCCTAGAACATAAATTTGGAAGCCATCTCATAACAGGGAAGGGAGGGAGGGGAAAGAACTCGTCTGCACCGGATTCCAGGAAGAAGAGGGCCAGGAAGCTGATGATCCCCACTTTTAAGGTGAGTAGTGGGCCCCTCCCTTGCATGCAACATTGTTGCAACTAACCTCCCTAGCCAGCCCTCTTCTCCTATCTCTCCCTACGGCTTTAACCCTTAGCTTTGCTCCAGGCCCAATTGTGCCCTACACTGCCTTAAGGGATTAAATGCCTACCGGTCGCTAGCCGTAGAATAGAATATAAAAACACTTATACTATAATAAATAAAAACACTTATACTATAATAAATAAAACACAACAACTTTTTGTGGGTAAAATTTTAACCGTCACAGGTTAAACATTTATTAACTAAACTAAGTAACTGTGGTAACCAACAAGGTCAGATGGCGGCTAAACGAATTACTATAATGACAACCCGGCACAGCAGAAGGTAAACGGCCCAAACGGAAACTGCAGCAGAGCGGAACCTCTGCTCATAGAAAAAATTGCTACTAAGGGGTTAATGAGATCACGTGACCCACCCGCAAGGGGAAGGAGGGGCACCTCACGTGCACATGAGGCTATCCACCCCTCACACTTTTAGATTGGTCATCACTCCCCCTGTTCACCCCCTTTCCAAGGCAACAGGGCCGTTACCTCCCGCCACCAGATAGCATTAAGATGATAACTGTGCCGCCACCAATAAAGGACAAACACAACCCAACCGGACTTAAAGGAGGGTTACTATGGCCTTACGGATATCTTTTATAAAAATATCAAGGGCAACTGTCTCCAAATGTACCCTATCCTTCCTATAATAATGGACCTTGTCGGCTGTTAGAGATTCGTGTTTAACCACGAATCCCCCAGTACCTGTGACGGTTCTAGCAACTGAAGAGTTAATCTTCTTCCTAACCTTGTAAGCGGCGCTGTGGGAAGACATGTGACGCCATTCCAACCTGGGAACTATATTGGACCAACCGACCAACACGTTCGGGATGCGAGCTCTGATCCATGCAATATCCGCTTGCATGATTTTAATAAGCTCCAAGACAGGAATGGCGCCCATATCATTGCCACCCAAATGAAGGATTATGACATGAGGTTTACCCCAGCGTACTAGGGCCTCTGAGATGCGCGATGGAAGCGCTGGCCAACACATCCCTCTCTCACCTACCCATCTAATTGACACTTGGGATAGAGGGAAACCTAAATTCTGCCCCCCCGGAAGGGCCGAACTACGAATGGAGGCCCAATGAACGTAGGAGTGCCCCACGATCCATATCCTTTTAGCGCTGCTGACGGGTCCTGTAAAGACACACGAGATTAGTACTGAAAACAAAACACAACT
This sequence comes from Bombina bombina, assembly GCF_027579735.1. NCBI lineage: Eukaryota > Metazoa > Chordata > Amphibia > Anura > Bombinatoridae > Bombina > Bombina bombina. The sequence goes on along the minus strand of NC_069503.1, from coordinate 1,149,617,409 downwards.
AACCCACATATTATTCAACAACCGGTCGAATGTAACCTTTAAACTTATTAGAGCGCCATCTACCCAAACGGCAAATGGCTTCAGCGGAGGAACCCTGCAGCGCGGCATTAGTAGCTGCCCCTATGCGGAAAGAATGGGGGGCTATTTTTGAAACATCCAAACCAGCGTGCGCAGCAGTCCTTGCTAGCACCCTACGGAACTGGAACAAAGATAGAGAAGTCCGGTTCGCATGTATTAACAAAGGACCCTGTTCCTCTGGTCTGTGTTCTAAAAACTGGTTAACCGCCATCACCGGGCAGCAGAGACCGTTAGACTGAGGAATAGGGATCCATGCCCCTTTGCCCTCTTGATCCGTCTTAGATCTGGGCAAATAAATTAACAGTGAATCTTCTCCCGCTCTGACGTGGCCGAACTGAAGGCCTTTATCAGTGCATGATTTGGACGGTGCCACGAGCTCGCTTATACGAAGCGCAGCCGAATAGGCTAATAAAAACGCAGCTCTAAATAACAAAAACTCATAATGCGTTGCGCAGATGTCCGGCAAAGCGACCACCAGCCGCTCAAGCCGGTCATGCGTGATGGGCTCCCTAGAGTCCTTTTGTTGTGGTTGGAGCTTGCCCCAACCTTTGACAACTTGCCGCACAAATTTTGAACTGCCCGGATCCGGCAAAGCAAGCGTACGATAAAAGAATGACAAGGCGGCCAACCGAGAATGAACCGCCCCCTGCCGCGAACCCTTTCGCCAAAGACTCACCAGCCAATCACATACTGTGTCCTGAGACGCTTCAATCGCCTCCACATTCTGACACCGGCAAAATTCTTCCCATTCACGCCATAGCCTGACATAGGAGCACCATGTCCTAGGTGCAAGGGACGCCCGCACTAGAGGGAGCAAGGACATCCAGGACGGAGAAGCTGCCAAAGGAAACCAGGACAAGGTAAGCCTTCTAATGCAGCATGAGGGGCCAAACGTCTGAACGTCACCCAATCAAACCTGGATAGTGCATCTGCCAATACATTATTAACCCCCGGGACGTGCCGCGCTTGAAACTGGATATTAAGTTCAAGACAGCGTAAGACCAGATGCCTTAGTAAACAAACTACAACCGCAGACGTGGCCGAAAGACCATTCACCGCGTGGACGACACTGAGATTATCTGTCCAGAAATTAATCGTCCTGTTTGCAAATTGATTGCCCCAAAGTTCAACTGCCAAAACGATAGGGAAAAGTTCCAAAAGGGTAAGGTTACGCGTTAAGCCCCTGGCCGACCATTCTGGAGGCCAAGGGCCTGCACTCCATTCCCCCCGGAAATACGCCCCATAACCCTTCGACCCCGCGGCGTCAGTAAATAAATGCAACAACTGACTGGAAATGGGCTCAGATCGCCATAATCGAATCCCATTGAAGTCCTGAAGAAAAGTCTTCCAGACTCTCAAGTCAGCTCTCATGCCTTGTGAAATCCAAATTTTTTCAGAAGGCCTGAGTTTGCCCTTCAGCTTAGCTTCCAATCTCCGATTGAAAACTCTCCCCATGGGGATAACTCTGCCTGCAAAATTCAAAAGGCCAAGTAATGACTGTAGCTGCCTAAGCGTGATGGTCGCCATGGAAACAGCCGCTTCAACCGCCTCAAGCATATCCCGTACTTTGCCATCAGGCAGCCTACAAATTCTGTCGACTGTATCAATTTCGATACCCAGGAATGTAATACAAGTGCCCGGGCCCTCAGTCTTGTCTTCAGCCAGTGGGACACCGAATTGCCGCATAAGGATTCTCATGGAGTCCATCAGCTGCTGACATTCAGTAGTTCCCGGACTCCCTACCAAGAGGAAGTCGTCCAGATAATGAGCAATGCGGTTATTAACTGTCTGTTGCTCCAAAACCCAGTGCAAAAATGTACTAAAGGTTTCAAACAAGGCGCAAGAGATGGCGCAGCCCATAGGCAAGCACCTATCTACGTAAAATTCGTTGTTGAATTTGCAACCCATCAAATTAAATGATGAAGGGTGCAAGGGCAGTAAGCGAAAGGCGGATTCAATGTCCAGCTTCGCCAACAAGGCTCCTGCACCCACCCCCCGCACCAAATCCAGGGCGCTATCAAAGGATTGATATCGCACTGAGCTGAGTTCCGGATCAATAGCATCATTGACGGAATAGCCCCTAGGGTGAGATAGGTGGTGTATTAGACGGAATTTTCCCAATTCCTTCTTGGGTACTACACCAAGTGGTGAAATGACCAGTTTCGGCAAAGGTGGCGAGGAAAAAGGACCCACTACCCGGCCCATAGATATTTCCTTATCCAGCTTGACCCTAACAACCGCCGGGTGCTGGTAAGCTGATTTGAGGTTACGATAGCCTCTGGAACCCTTAATGGCTTTTGTCACAGGTATACGGAAACCATCCTTAAACCCTTGAAATAACAAAGACGCTGCGCGCGAATCTGGGTACACCCTAAGCCATGGCTCAAGGGCGTGCACCTTCACCGGTGTTGGGGCCTTTAGGAACAAGAGAGAGCTTGTTCTGTGCTCTACCGGGTGCTGAATCCTTTTTTCTGGCACACTCGCTCCCGGGGTGTGATCCAGCACAGTATCGGCATACGTGCCTGAACGCACATGAATTACCTCTGTCGCATTTATTATCTTGAAATGCCCAGCAGGTACCACCTCTGCGCTTCGTTTTGGAAGCACGAAAGGACTGATTGCCAGAGGAGGTGGAGGAGGAGGGTGACCCCTGCGGGCCTAGGCGTTGCCACAGATGCGAGTCAGTTGTATCGAAGGTGAGCACAGGATTACCCGCCATCTTTTGCCTAAACTCAGCATCATAATCTCTCCAAGCCCCCTCAGCAAACTTCCTCTGAATCCAATGGATATTATCAGTATATTTAAGGATTGCGTGGCATTGGCTCGGGTATTTCTCCAAGTAGCAAGAGGAGAAAACTCTAAAGCAAATTAGCCACTCCTCAAAAGTTTCAGGACGTTTAAACCGTTTAGGTCCAGTACCGTCCGCGCTCTTCTCTCGCTGCCTACAAGCCTCAGCAGATAATTCAAATATATTCACATATTTGCCCTGCTGTATTTTTCTAATTGTCCTTGGTTTCAAATGACTGTGCAATGATGGGGTATAAGATGGGAAGGAATCGCCGTGTAAGGCCACTTTCCTTTCTGGGATTAAGTTAATAGGTGGACGCTTGTCCCCCACTATAGTGGTGCTCTGCACAGCTTCTGGGGAATCTACCGCAAGCTGCGCCTGCGCCGTGCTGCCAACTGCGCCTGACTGCATTACCTGCCACATTTTCTTTACCATGGCAAACATGCGCTTCTGACCCTTACCCCTTAGCCCAAGTGAAGTGTCGCTGTCACATTCAGATTCAGACAGGGATGAGTCAACCTGGTCATGTCGGTCATGTGTAAATGTAAAGGGCTTACCAGGAATGACCATTGCACCGTCCTGATGATCCATACCGGAGGTGGAAGGACCAGGAACAGCCCCGTTGTCCTGCTGCAAGGAATCAGCCGTGCTCTCACGCTGCTGTGCATCCGCCTGCTCCTGTGGAATAACCGCCGAAGCCGAAGGCCTATCAACCTGGTTTGCTTCCATGCTCAGATCCCCTTGAGATGCGTTCTGTAAAAAAGAAAACAGGTCGCGAGCACTACGGACACCGGCAAAGGGGGGGTTAATAGGACCTAAGCCTGTCCTATTATTTGCATGTAAGCCTGCTTGTCCTAATTCATTTGGCCTTTCATGCCCCACATTCACATTCCTACCCTGTAACTGAACTAATGATGTTGGTAACACATTCAAAGCATCATTTGCAGTTCTACATACCCTCACATTCGAAACACTCATAGGTTCAGCTTGTGCATTCACACTAGAATTCCCCAACTGTGCCACAGCGCGTGCATTCATATTGAGACTCAAAGAATCAGCCTGTGCATTCATACCAGACATCCCTAACTGCGCCACAGCGCGTACATTCATGAGGGGTGATGTCGCACTACTTAGCTGAGAATCTGCCCTAATTTGCTGAGAATCTAACCTATTGTGCTGAACTGCGACATTAGCTTGCCCCTGTGCGGTATGCTGCTGCGCCGCAATGAGCTGACCATGAGCGCTATGTTTGCGCGCCAAATTAACTTGTCCCTGAGCCTGGGCGTGCTGACCCTGCGGATCAATCGCACTTATTAGCCCTCCTGGATTGAAATCTGATTGAGAATCTATCGCCCTGGTTCTCACTAGCATGCCCCTACCTAAGGGGTTCAACCTGTTAGCTCTTGTTGAAGCCCCCCTCCTACTTTTAAGGCCTTTATGCGTGACCCCGCGAATTGAATCCTGAGCCCTGCTGCCAGTAAATTGCAACCTGGTATTAATGCGAGATGGCGCCTTCCGTTGCCGAACTTGAGGACCCCTTCGGCCCCATAACCCACCCCCGGCCGCCATCCTCTCATGGTGCTCACCTTCCTGGAGCTGCAGAGGATGCGACCGTTCCCGCGAAGTCCCGACGCTGAAACCGGAACCGGAAGTGGATGGGCGCGTGACCGGAACTTCCGGTTGCGCACTTACCATTGGACCCTGAGGACCCGCGGCCTGGTTTGGAGGACCGGACACCGACGCCGCGTGGAGCTGGAGCAGAGGACCCGCCGGAGAAGCTGGAGGACCCGACGGAGGAGCCTGCATACCCGCCGGGGACATCGCCGCAACTAAAGATGCCAGGATGGAAGAGACCGCCGACGGAGGAATCGCGGCCATGAGGGAGGATACCGCTGCTTCAGGTAAGCCTTGTTGCGGTGTAGAGACGGGCTGGGGGCCTAGAACAGGGGCTTGTTGCGCAGGCGAAAGCACCACAGAAGCGGGCCCAGTTCTTGAGAGGGCATGCTGCGCCGGCGCCGAGGCCAAAATTTCCGGGCCTTCAGCCATATTAGGCAAAACGGGGGTTAATAGAGAGGGGCCCCGTGCAATGGCTAAATCTGCCTCATTGTCTGCATTTGCACGGCGTGTTGAGCCCCTATCTAACCTGGGCCTAGCTACAGGGGTAATTGAGGTTACTACATAGGCCTCAACCGGAACATGTGAAGCTACCGAGGGTGGACTGGAAGCCTGAGGCCTAGCCTGAGGGCCAGTTGCTTGGAGACAGGCTGATTGTTCATCCGGCCTAGCCATTGCCACTGAGGCATAGGCTGAATCGTCTCCTTCCACCCCCTCACCAGCTGCATGTATATCCGACCTGCTAACTGTGTGACTCATAATGTTTGTCTGTGGTATACTAGTACTAGGCCTAGTCTCAGTAGTATACTGTGTAGGTGGAATTATGTCATCTAGCTCTTCAATGTCATCCAGTGTACTTATCTGTTTTTTCTGTTTTCCAGATCCAGGTTTCTCAAACACCAACTCGTGGAAGCGCTGAGGAGGGAGTTTAGATCGTCTGGATCGCTGCATTGTTCACAGAAATTAAAATCACCCTGAACAATAACAGAAAGAACTCGTCTGCACCGGATTCCAGGAAGAAGAGGGCCAGGAAGCTGATGATCCCCACTTTTAAGGTGAGTAGTGGGCCCCTCCCTTGCATGCAACATTGTTGCAACTAACCTCCCTAGCCAGCCCTCTTCTCCTATCTCTCCCTACGGCTTTAACCCTTAGCTTTGCTCCAGGCCCAATTGTGCCCTACACTGCCTTTTGTTATATTCCCTCTAGTTACTACATTATATTCCCTCTAATTACTATGTTATATTCTCACTAGTTGCTATGTTATATTCCCTCTAGTTACTACGTTATATTCCATCTAGTTACTATGTTATATTCCCTCTTGTTACTATGTTATATTCCCTCTAGTTACTATGTTATATTCCCTCTAGTTACTATGTTATATTCCCTCTAATTACTATGTTATATTCCCTCTAGTTACTAAGTAATATTCCCTCTAGTTACTACATTATATTCCCTCTAGTTACTATGTTATATTCCCTCTAGTTACTATGTTATTTTCCCTCTAGTTACTATGTTATATTCCCTCTAGTTACTACATTATATTCCCTCTAGTTACTATGTTATTTTCCCTCTAGTTACTACGTTTTATTCCCTCTAGTTACTATGTTATATTCCCTCTAGTTACTACGTTATATTCCCTGTAGTTACTACGTTATATTCCCTCTAGTTACCTCATTATATTCCCTCTAGTTACTACATTATATTCCCTCTAGTTACTATGTTATTTTCCCTCTAGTTACTACGTTATATTCCCTCTAGTTACTATGTTATATTCCCTCTAGTTACTATGTTCTATTCCCTCTAGTTACTATGTTATATTCCCTCTAGTTACTATGTTATTTTCCCTCTAGTTTCTACCTTATATTCCCTCTAGTTACTACATTATATTCCCTCTAGTTACTATGTTATATTCCCTCTAGTTACTATGTTATTTTCCCTCTAGTTACTATGTTATATTCCCTCTAGTTACTATGTTATATTCCCTCTAGTTACTATGTTATATTCCCTCTAGTTACTATGTTATATTCCCTCTAGTTTCTACGTTATATTCCCTCTAGTTACTACATTATATTCCCTCTAGTTACTACGTTATATTCCCTCTAGTTACTACGTTATATTCCCTCTAGTTACTACATTATATTCCCTCTAATAACTATGTTATATTCCCTCTAGTTACTACATTATATTCCCTCTAGTTACTACATTATATTCCCTCTAGTTACTATGTTATTTTCCCTCTAGTTACTATGTTATATTCCCTCTAGTTACTATGTTATATTCCCTCTAATTACTATGTTATATTCCCTCTAGTTACTATGTTATATTCCCTCTAGTTACTATGTTATATTCCCTCTAGTTACTTTGTTATATTCCCTCTAGTTACTACATTATATTCCCTCTAATTACTATGTTATATTCTCACTAGTTGCTATGTTATATTCCCTCTAGTTACTACGTTATATTCCCTCTAGTTACTATGTTATATTCCCTCTTGTTACTATGTTATATTCCCTCTAGTTACTATGTTATATTCCCTCTAGTTACTATGTTATATTCCCTCTAATTACTATGTTATATTCCCTCTAGTTACTAAGTAATATTCCCTCTAGTTACTACATTATATTCCCTCTAGTTACTATGTTATATTCCCTCTAGTTACTATGTTATTTTCCCTCTAGTTACTATGTTATATTCCCTCTAGTTACTCTATGTTATATTCCCTCTAGTTACTATGTTATATTCCCTCTAGTTACTCTACGTCATATTCCCTCTAGTTACTCTACGTTATATTTCCTCTAGTTACTATGTTATATTCCCTTTAGTTACTAAGTTATATTCCCTCTAGTTACTATGTTATATTTCCTCTAGTTACTATGTTATATTCCCTCTAGTTACTATGTTATATTCCCTCTAGTTACTATGTTATTTTCCCTCTAGTTACTACATTACATTCCCTCTAATTACTATGTTATATTCCGTCTAGTTATTATGTTATGTTCCCTTTAGTTACTAACTTATATTCCCTCTAGTTACTATGTTATATTTCCTCTAGTTACTACATTATATTCCCTCTAGTTACTATGTTATTTTCCCTCTAGTTACTACGTTATTTTCCCTCTAGTTACTATGTTATATCACCTCTAGTTACTATGTTATATTCCCTCTAGTTACTACGTTATATTCCCTCTAGTTACCTCATTATATTCCCTCTAGTTACTATATTATATTCCCTCTAGTTACTATGTTATTTTCCCTCTAGTTACTATGTTATATTCCCTCTAGTTACTATGTTATATTCCCTCTAGTTACTATGTTATATTACCTCTAGTTACTACGTTATATTCCCTCTAGTTTCTACGTTATATTCCCTCTAGTTACTACATTATATTCCCTCTAGTTACTACGTTATATTCCCTCTAGTTACAACGTTATATTCCCTCTAGTTACTACATTATATTCCCTCTAATTACTATGTTATATTCCCTCTAGTTACTACATTATATTCCCTCTAGTTACTACGTTATATTCCCTCTAGTTACTATGTTATATTCCCTCAAGTTACTACGTTATATTCCCTCTAGTTACTATGTTATATTCATCTAGTTACTACGTTATATTCCCTCTAGTTAATACGTTATATTACCTCTAGTTACTATGTTATATTCACTCTACTTACTACATTATATTCCCTCTAGTTACTACATTATATTCCCTCTAGTTACTATGTTATATTCCCTCTAGTTACTATGTTATATTCCCTCTAGTTACTACATTATATTCCCTCTAGTTACTACATTATATTCCCTCTAGTTACTATGTTAAATTCCCTAAAGTTACTATGTTATATTCCCTCTAGTTACTACGTTATATTCCCTCTAGTTACTACGTTATATTCCCTCTAGTTACCTCATTATATTCCCTCTAGTTACTACATTATATTCCCTCTAGTTACTATGTTATATTCCCTCTAGTTACTATGTTATTTTCCCTCTAGTTACTACGTTATATTCCCTCTAGTAACTACGTTATATTTCATCTAGTTACTACGTTATATTCCCTCTACTTACTACATTATATTCCCTCTAGTTACTACATTATATTCCCTCTAGTTACTACATTATATTGCCTCTAGTTACTATGTTATTTTCCCTCTAGTTACTACGTTATATTCCCTCTAGTTACTATGTTATATTCCCTCTAGTTACTACGTTTTATTCCCTCTAGTTACTACGTTATATTCCCTCTAGTTACCTCATTATATTCCCTCTAGTTACTACATTATATTCCCTCTAGTTACTATGTTATTTTCCCTCTAGTTACTACGTTATATTCCCTCTAGTTACTATGTTATTTTCCCTCTAGTTTCTACGTTATATTCCCTCTAGTTACTACATTATATTCCCTCTAGTTACTATGTTATATTCCCTCTAGTTACTATGTTATTTTCCCTCTAGATACTACGTTATATTCCCTCTAGTTACTATGTTATATTCCCTCTAGTTACTACGTTATATTCCCTCTAGTTACTATGTTATATTACCTCTAGTTACTACATTATATTCCCTCTAGTTACTACATTATATTCCCTCTAGTTACTGTGTTATTTTCACTCTAGTTACTACGTTATATTCCCTCTAGTTACTATGTTATATTCCATCTAGTTACCTCATTATATTCCCTCTAATTTCTATGTTATTTTCCCTCTAGTTAATATGTTATATTCCCTCTAGTTACTATGTTATATTCCCTCTAGTTACTATGTTATATTCCTTCTAGTTACTATGTTATATTCCCTCTAGTTACTATGTTATATTCCCTCTAGTTACTATGTTATATTCCCTCTAGTTACTTTGTTATATTCCCTCTAGTTACTACATTATATTCCCTCTAATTACTATGTTATATTCTCACTAGTTGCTATGTTATATTCCCTCTAGTTACTACGTTATATTCCCTCTAGTTACTATGTTATATTCCCTCTTGTTACTATGTTATATTCCCTCTAGTTACTATGTTATATTCCCTCTAGTTACTATGTTATATTCCCTCTAATTACTATGTTATATTCCCTCTAGTTACTAAGTAATATTCCCTCTAGTTACTACATTATATTCCCTCTAGTTACTATGTTATATTCCCTCTAGTTACTATGTTATTTTCCCTCTAGTTACTATGTTATATTCCCTCTAGTTACTCTATGTTATATTCCCTCTAGTTACTATGTTATATTCCCTCTAGTTACTCTACGTCATATTCCCTCTAGTTACTCTACGTTATATTTCCTCTAGTTACTATGTTATATTCCCTTTAGTTACTAAGTTATATTCCCTCTAGTTACTATGTTATATTTCCTCTAGTTACTATGTTATATTCCCTCTAGTTACTATGTTATATTCCCTCTAGTTACTATGTTATTTTCCCTCTAGTTACTACATTACATTCCCTCTAATTACTATGTTATATTCCGTCTAGTTATTATGTTATGTTCCCTTAGTTACTAACTTATATTCCCTCTAGTTACTATGTTATATTTCCTCTAGTTACTACATTATATTCCCTCTAGTTACTATGTTATTTTCCCTCTAGTTACTACGTTATATTCCCTCTAGTTACTATGTTATATCACCTCTAGTTACTATGTTATATTCCCTCTAGTTACTACGTTATATTCCCTCTAGTTACCTCATTATATTCCCTCTAGTTACTACATTATATTCCCTCTAGTTACTATGTTATTTTCCCTCTAGTTACTATGTTATATTCCCTCTAGTTACTATGTTATATTCCCTCTAGTTACTATGTTATATTACCTCTAGTTACTACGTTATATTCCCTCTAGTTTCTACGTTATATTCCCTCTAGTTACTACATTATATTCCCTCTAGTTACTACGTTATATTCCCTCTAGTTACAACGTTATATTCCCTCTAGTTACTACATTATATTCCCTCTAATTACTATGTTATATTCCCTCTAGTTACTACATTATATTCCCTCTAGTTACTACGTTATATTCCCTCTAGTTACTATGTTATATTCCCTCAAGTTACTACGTTATATTCCCTCTAGTTACTATGTTATATTCATCTAGTTACTACGTTATATTCCCTCTAGTTAATACGTTATATTACCTCTAGTTACTATGTTATATTCACTCTAGTTACTACATTATATTCCCTCTAGTTACTACATTATATTCCCTCTAGTTACTATGTTATATTCCCTCTAGTTACTATGTTATATTCCCTCTAGTTACTACATTATATTCCCTCTAGTTACTACATTATATTCCCTCTAGTTACTACGTTATATTCCCTCTAGTTACTACGTTATATTCCCTCTAGTTACCTCATTATATTCCCTCTAGTTACTACATTATATTCCCTCTAGTTACTATGTTATATTCCCTCTAGTTACTATGTTATTTTCCCTCTAGTTACTACGTTATATTCCCTCTAGTAACTACGTTATATTTCATCTAGTTACTACGTTATATTCCCTCTACTTACTACATTATATTCCCTCTAGTTACTACATTATATTCCCTCTAGTTACTACATTATATTGCCTCTAGTTACTATGTTATTTTCCCTCTAGTTACTACGTTATATTCCCTCTAGTTACTATGTTATATTCCCTCTAGTTACTACGTTTTATTCCCTCTAGTTACTACGTTATATTCCCTCTAGTTACCTCATTATATTCCCTCTAGTTACTACATTATATTCCCTCTAGTTACTATGTTATTTTCCCTCTAGTTACTACGTTATATTCCCTCTAGTTACTATGTTATTTTCCCTCTAGTTTCTACGTTATATTCCCTCTAGTTACTACATTATATTCCCTCTAGTTACTATGTTATATTCCCTCTAGTTACTATGTTATTTTCCCTCTAGTTACTACGTTATATTCCCTCTAGTTACTATGTTATATTCCCTCTAGTTACTACGTTATATTCCCTCTAGTTACTACATTATATTCCCTCTAGTTACTACATTATATTCCCTCTAGTTACTACATTATATTCCCTCTAGTTACTGTGTTATTTTCACTCTAGTTACTACGTTATATTCCCTCTAGTTACTATGTTATATTCCTTCTAGTTACCTCATTATATTCCCTCTAATTTCTATGTTATTTTCCCTCTAGTTAATATGTTATATTCCCTCTAGTTACTATGTTATATTCCCTCTAGTTACTATGTTATATTCCCTCTAGTTACTATGTTATTTTCCCTCTAGTTACTACATTATATTCCCTCTAGTTACTATGTTATATTCCCTCTAGTTACTACGTTATATTCCCTCTAGTTACTACGTTATATTCCCTCTAGTTACTATGTTATTTTCCCTCTAGTTACTACGTTATATTCCCTCTCGTTACTATGTTATATTCCCTCTAGTTACTACGTTATATTCCCTCTAGTTACTACATTATATTCCCTCTAGTTACTACATTATATTCCCTCTAGTTACTACATTATATTCCCTCTAGTTACTATGTTATATTCCTTCTAGTTACCTCATTATATTCCGTCTAATTTCTATGTTATTTCCCTCTAGTTACTATGTTATATTCCCTCTAGTTATTATGTTATATTCCCTCTAGTTACTATGTTATATTCCCTCTAGTTACTATGTTATGTTCCCTTGAGTTACTAAGTTATATTCCCTCTAGTTACTATGTTATATTTCCTCTAGTTACTATGTTATATTGCCTCTAGTTACTATGTTATATTCCCTCTAGTTACTACGTTATATTCCCTCTAGTTACTATGTTATATTCCCTCTAGTCATTACGTTATTTTGCCTCTAGTTACACTACATTATATTCCTTCTAGTTACTATGCTATATTCCCTCTAGTTACTATGTAATATTCCCTCTAGTTACTACATTATATTCCCTCTAGTTACTACATTATATTCCCTCTAGTTACTATGTTATTTTCCCTCTAGTTACTACGTTATATTCCCTCTAGTTACTATGTTATATTCCCTCTAGCTACTACGTTATATTCCCTCTAGTTACTACGTTATATTCCCTCTAGTTACCTCATTATATTCCCTCTAGTTACTACATTATATTCCCTCTAGTTACTATGTTATATTCCCTCTAGTTACTATGTTATATTCCCTCTAGTTACTATGTTATATTCCCTCTAGTTACTATGTTATATTCCCTCTAGTTACTATGTTATATTCCCTCTAGTTTCTAGGTTATATTCCCTCTAGTTACTACATTATATTCCCTCTAGTTACTATGTTATATTCCCTCTAGTTACTACGTTATATTCCCTCTAGTTACTACATTATATTCCCTCTAATTACTATGTTATATTCCCTCTAGTTACTACATTATATTCCCTCTAGTTACTACGTTATATTCCCTCTAGTTACTATGTTATATTCCCTCGAGTTACTACGTTATATTCCCTCTAGTTACTATGTTATATTCCTCTAGTTACTACGTTATATTCCCTCTAGTTACTACGTTATATTCCCTCTAGTTACTACGTTATATTCCCTCTAGTTACTATGTTATATTCACTCTAGTTACTACATTATATTCCCTCTAGTTACTACGTTATATTCCCTCTAGTTACTATGTTATATTCCCTCTAGTTACTATGTTATACTCCCTCTAGTTACTACATTATATTCCCTCTAGTTACTACATTATATTCCCTCTAGTTACTATGTTATTTTCCCTCTAGTTACTACGTTATATTCCCTCTAGTTACTATGTTATATTCCCTCTAGTTACTACGTTATATTCCCTCTAGTTACTACGTTATATTCCCTCTAGTTACCTCATTATATTCCCTCTAGTTACTACATTATATTCCCTCTAGTTACTATGTTATATTCCCTCTAGTTACTATGTTATTTTCCCTCTAGTTACTACATTATATTCCCTCTAGTAACTACGTTATATTTCATCTAGTTACTACGTTATATTCCCTCTACTTACTACATTATATTCCCTCTAGTTACTACATTATATTCCCTCTAGTTACTACATTATATTCCCTCTAGTTACTATGTTATTTTCCCTCTAGTTACTACGTTTTATTCCCTCTAGTTACTATGTTATATTCCCTCTAGTTACTACGTTATATTCCCTCTAGTTACTACGTTATATTCCCTCTAGTTACCTCATTATATTCCCTCTAGTTACTACATTATATTCCCTCTAGTTACTATGTTATTTTCCCTCTAGTTACTACGTTATATTCCCTCTAGTTACTATGTTATATTCCCTCTAGTTACTATGTTCTATTCCCTCTAGTTACTATGTTATATTCCCTCTAGTTACTATGTTATTTTCCCTCTAGTTTCTACGTTATATTCCCTCTAGTTACTACATTATATTCCCTCTAGTTACTATGTTATATTCCCCCTAGTTACTATGTTATATTCCCTCTAGTTACTATGTTATTTTCCCTCTAGTTACTACGTTATATTCCCTCTAGTTACTATGTTATATTCCCTCTAGTTACTACGTTATATTCCCTCTAGTTACTACATTATATTCCCTATAGTTACTACATTATATTCCCTCTAGTTACTACATTATATTCCCTCTAGTTACTCTGTTATTTTCACTCTAGTTACTACGTTATATTCCCTCTAGTTACTATGTTATATTCCTTCTAGTTACCTCATTATATTCCCTCTAATTTCTATGTTATTTTCCCTCTAGTTAATATGTTATATTCCCTCTAGTTACTATGTTATATTCCCTCTAGTTACTATGTTATATTCCCTCTAGTTACTATGTTATTTTCCCTCTAGTTACTACATTATATTCCCTCTAGTTACTATGTTATATTCCCTCTAGTTACTATGTTATATTCCCTCTAGTTACTACGTTATATTCCCTCTAGTTACTACGTTATATTCCCTCTAGTTACTATGTTATTTTCCCTCTAGTTACTACGTTATATTCCCTCTAGTTACTATGTTATATTCCCTCTAGTTACTACGTTATATTCCCTCTAGTTACTACATTATATTCCCTCTAGTTACTACATTATATTCCCTCTAGTTACTACATTATATTCCCTCTAGTTACTATGTTATATTCCTTCTAGTTACCTCATTATATTCCCTCTAATTTCTATGTTATTTCCCTCTAGTTACTATGTTATATTCCCTCTAGTTACTATGTTATATTCCCTCTAGTTACTATGTTATATTCCCTCTAGTTACTATGTTATTTTCCCTCTAGTTACTACATTATATTCCCTCTAGTTACTATGTTATATTCCCTCTAGTTACTACGTTATATTCCCTCTAGTTACTATGTTATATTCCCTCTAGTTACTATGTTATAGTCCCTCTAGTTACTATGTTATATTCCCTCTAGTTACTACGTTATATTCCCTCTAGTTACTACATTATATTCCCCCTAGTTTCTACATTATATTCCCTCTACTTACTACATTATATTCCCTCTAGTTACTATGTTATTTTCACTCTAGTTACTACGTTATATTCCCTCTAGTTACTATGTTATATTCCTTCTAGTTACCTCATTATATTCCCTCTAATTTCTATGTTATTTTCCCTCTAGTTACTATGTTATATTCCCTCTAGTTACTATGTTATATTCCCTCTAGTTACTATGTTATATTCCCTCTAGTTACTATGTTATTTTCCCTCTAGTTACTACATTATATTCCCTCTAGTTACTATGTTATATTCCCTCTAGTTACTAAGTTATATTCCCTCTAGTTACTATGTTATATTCCCTCTAGTTACTACGTTATATTCCCTCTAGTTACTATGTTATATTCCTCTAGTTACTACGTTATTTTCCCTCTAGTTACTACGTTATATTCCCTCTAGTTACTACGTTATATTCCCTCTAGTTACTATGTTATATTCACTCTAGTTACTACATTATATTCCCTCTAGTTACTACGTTATATTCCCTCTAGTTACTACGTTATATTCCCTCTAGTTACTATGTTATATTCCCTCTAGTTACTATGTTATATTCCCTCTAGTTACCTCATTATATTCCCTCTAGTTACCTCATTATACTCCCTCTAGTTACCTCATTATATTCCCTCTAGTTACTACATTATATTCCCTCTAGTTACTATGTTATATTCCCTCTAGTTACTATGTTATATTCCCTCTAGTAACTACGTTATATTTCATCTAGTTACTACGTTATATTCCCTCTACTTACTACATTATATTCCCTCTAGTTACTACATTATATTCCCTCTAGTTACTACATTATATTCCCTCTAGTTACTATGTTATTTTCCCTCTAGTTACTACGTTATATTCCCTCTAGTTACTATGTTATATTCCCTCTAGTTACTATGTTATATTCCCTCTAGTTACTATGTTATATTCCCTCTAGTTACTATGTTATTTTCCCTCTAGTTTCAACATTATATTCCCTCTAGTTACTACATTATATTCCCTCTAGTTACTATGTTATATTCCCTCTAGTTAATATGTTATATTCCCTCTAGTTACTATGTTATATTCCTTCTAGTTACTATGTTATTTTCCCTCTAGTTACTACATTATATTCCCTCTAGTTACTATGTTATATTCCCTCTAGTTACTATGTTATATTCCCTCTAGTTACTATGTTATTTTCCCTCTAGTTACTACATTATATTCCCTCTAGTTATTATGTTATATTCCCTCTAGTTAATATGTTATATTCCCTCTAGTTACTATGTTATTTTCCCTCTAGTTACTACGTTATATTCCCTCTAGTTACTATGTTATATTCCCTCTAGTTACTACGTTATATTCCCTCTAGTTACTACATTATATTCCCTCTAGTTACTACATTATATTCCCTCTAGTTACTACATTATATTCCCTCTAGTTACTGTGTTATTTTCACTCTAGTTACTACGTTATATTCCCTCTAGTTACTATGTTATATTCCTTCTAGTTACTATGTTATTTTCCCTCTAGTTACTACATTATATTCCCTCTAGTTACTATGTTATATTCCCTCTAGTTACTATGTTATATTCCCTCTAGTTACTATGTTATTTTCCCTCTAGTTACTACATTATATTCCCTCTAGTTACTATGTTATATTCCCTCTAGTTACTATGTTATATTCCCTCTAGTTACTACGTTATATTCCCTCTAGTTACTACGTTATATTCCCTCTAGTTACTATGTTATTTTCTCTCTAGTTACTACGTTAATTCCCTCTAGTTACTATGTTATATTCCCTCTAGTTACTACGTTATATTCCCTCTAGTTACTACATTATATTCCCTCTAGTTACTACATTATATTCCCTCTAGTTACTATGTTATATTCCTTCTAGTTACCTCATTATATTCCGTCTAATTTCTATGTTATTTCCCTCTAGTTACTATGTTATATTCCCTCTAGTTACTATGTTATATTCCCTCTAGTTACTATGTTATATTCCCTCTAGTTACTATGTTATGTTCCCTTTAGTTACTAAGTTATATTCCCTCTAGTTACTATGTTATATTTCCTCTAGTTACTATGTTATATTGCCTCTAGTTACTATGTTATATTCCCTCTAGTTACTACGTTATATTCCCTCTAGTTACTATGTTATATTCCCTCTAGTCATTACGTTATTTTGCCTCTAGTTACACTACATTATATTCCTTCTAGTTACTATGCTATATTCCCTCTAGTTACTATGTAATATTCCCTCTAGTTACTACATTATATTCCCTCTAGTTACTACATTATATTCCCTCTAGTTACTATGTTATTTTCCCTCTAGTTACTACGTTATATTCCCTCTAGTTACTATGTTATATTCCCTCTAGTTACTACGTTATATTCCCTCTAGTTACTACGTTATATTCCCTCTAGTTACCTCATTATATTCCCTCTAGTTACTACATTATATTCCCTCTAGTTACTATGTTATTTTCCCTCTAGTTACTATGTTATATTCCCTCTAGTTACTATGTTATATTCCCTCTAGTTACTATGTTATATTCCCTCTAGTTACTATGTTATATTCCCTCTAGTTTCTAGGTTATATTCCCTCTAGTTACTACATTATATTCCCTCTAGTTACTATGTTATATTCCCTCTAGTTACTACGTTATATTCCCTCTAGTTACTACATTATATTCCCTCTAATTACTATGTTATATTCCCTCTAGTTACTACATTATATTCCCTCTAGTTACTACGTTATATTCCCTCTAGTTACTATGTTATATTCCCTCGAGTTACTACGTTATATTCCCTCTAGTTACTATGTTATATTCCTCTAGTTACTACGTTATATTCCCTCTAGTTACTACGTTATATTCTCTCTAGTTACTACGTTATATTCCCTCTAGTTACTATGTTATATTCACTCTAGTTACTACATTATATTCCCTCTAGTTACTACGTTATATTCCCTCTAGTTACTATGTTATATTCCCTCTAGTTACTATGTTATATTCCCTCTAGTTACTATGTTATATTCCCTCTAGTTACTACATTATATTCCCTCTAGTTACTACATTATATTCCCTCTAGTTACTATGTTATTTTCCCTCTAGTTACTACGTTATATTCCCTCTAGTTACTATGTTATATTCCCTCTAGTTACTACGTTATATTCCCTCTAGTTACTACGTTATATTCCCTCTAGTTACCTCATTATATTCCCTCTAGTTACTACATTATATTCCCTCTAGTTACTATGTTATATTCCCTCTAGTTACTATGTTTTTTTCCCTCTAGTTACTACGTTATATTCCCTCTAGTAACTACGTTATATTTCATCTAGTTACTACGTTATATTCCCTCTACTTACTACATTATATTCCCTCTAGTTACTACATTATATTCCCTCTAGTTACTACATTATATTCCCTCTAGTTACTATGTTATTTTCCCTCTAGTTACTAAGTTTTATTCCCTCTAGTTACTATGTTATATTCCCTCTAGTTACTACGTTATATTCCCTCTAGTTACCTCATTATATTCCCTCTAGTTACTACATTATATTCCCTCTAGTTACTATGTTATTTTCCCTCTAGTTACTAAGTTATATTCCCTCTAGTTACTATGTTATATTCCCTCTAGTTACTATGTTCTATTCCCTCTAGTTACTATGTTATATTCCCTCTAGTTACTATGTTATTTTCCCTCTAGTTTCTACGTTATATTCCCTCTAGTTACTACATTATATTCCCTCTAGTTACTATGTTATATTCCCCCTAGTTACTATGTTATATTCCCTCTAGTTACTATGTTATTTTCCCTCTAGTTACTACGTTATATTCCCTCTAGTTACTATGTTATATTCCCTCTAGTTACTACGTTATATTCCCTCTAGTTACTACATTATATTCCCTCTAGTTACTACATTATATTCCCTCTAGTTACTACATTATATTCCCTCTAGTTACTCTGTTATTTTCACTCTAGTTACTACGTTATATTCCCTCTAGTTACTATGTTATATTTCTTCTAGTTACCTCATTATATTCCCTCTAATTTCTATGTTATTTTCCCTCTAGTTAATATGTTATATTCCCTCTAGTTACTATGTTATATTCCCTCTAGTTACTATGTTATATTCCCTCTAGTTACTATGTTATTTTCCCTCTAGTTACTACATTATATTCCCTCTAGTTACTATATTATATTCCCTCTAGTTACTATGTTATATTCCCTCTAGTTACTACGTTATATTCCCTCTAGTTACTACGTTATATTCCCTCTAGTTACTATGTTATTTTCCCTCTAGTTACTACGTTATATTCCCTCTAGTTACTATGTTATATTCCCTCTAGTTACTACGTTATATTCCCTCTAGTTACTACATTATATTCCCTCTAGTTACTACATTATATTCCCTCTAGTTACTACATTATATTCCCTCTAGTTACTATGTTATATTCCTTCTAGTTACCTCATTATATTCCCTCTAATTTCTATGTTATTTCCCTCTAGTTACTATGTTATATTCCCTCTAGTTACTATGTTATATTCCCTCTAGTTACTATGTTATATTCCCTCTAGTTACTATGTTATTTTCCCTCTAGTTACTACATTATATTCCCTCTAGTTACTATGTTATATTCCCTCTAGTTACTACGTTATATTCCCTCTAGTTACTATGTTATATTCCCTCTAGTTACTATGTTATAGTCCCTCTAGTTACTATGTTATATTCCCTCTAGTTACTACGTTATATTCCCTCTAGTTACTACATTATATTCCCCCTAGTTTCTACATTATATTCCCTCTACTTACTACATTATATTCCCTCTAGTTACTATGTTATTTTCACTCTAGTTACTACGTTATATTCCCTCTAGTTACTATGTTATATTCCTTCTAGTTACCTCATTATATTCCCTCTAATTTCTATGTTATTTTCCCTCTAGTTACTATGTTATATTCCCTCTAGTTACTATGTTATATTCCCTCTAGTTACTATGTTATATTCCCTCTAGTTACTATGTTATTTTCCCTCTAGTTACTACATTATATTCCCTCTAGTTACTATGTTATATTCCCTCTAGTTACTAAGTTATATTCCTCTAGTTACTACGTTATTTTCCCTCTAGTTACTACGTTATATTCCCTCTAGTTACTACGTTATATTCCCTCTAGTTACTATGTTATATTCACTCTAGTTACTACATTATATTCCCTCTAGTTACTACGTTATATTCCCTCTAGTTACTACGTTATATTCCCTCTAGTTACTATGTTATACTCCCTCTAGTTACTATGTTATATTCCCTCTAGTTACCTCATTATATTCCCTCTAGTTACCTCATTATACTCCCTCTAGTTACCTCATTATATTCCCTCTAGTTACTACATTATATTCCCTCTAGTTACTATGTTATATTCCCTCTAGTTACTATGTTATTTTCCCTCTAGTTACTACGTTGTATTCCCTCTAGTAACTACGTTATATTTCATCTAGTTACTACGTTATATTCCCTCTACTTACTACATTATATTCCCTCTAGTTACTACATTATATTCCCTCTAGTTACTACATTATATTCCCTCTAGTTACTATGTTATTTTCCCTCTAGTTACTACGTTATATTCCCTCTAGTTACTATGTTATATTCCCTCTAGTTACTATGTTATATTCCCTCTAGTTACTATGTTATATTCCCTCTAGTTACTATGTTATTTTCCCTCTAGTTTCAACATTATATTCCCTCTAGTTACTACATTATATTCCCTCTAGTTACTGTGTTATATTCCCTCTAGTTAATATGTTATATTCCCTCTAGTTACTATGTTATTTTCCCTCTAGTTACTACGTTATATTCCCTCTAGTTACTATGTTATATTCCCTCTAGTTACTACGTTATATTCCCTCTAGTTACTACATTATATTCCCTCTAGTTACTACATTATATTCCCTCTAGTTACTACATTATATTCCCTCTAGTTACTGTGTTATTTTCACTCTAGTTACTACGTTATATTCCCTCTAGTTACTATGTTATATTCCTTCTAGTTACTATGTTATTTTCCCTCTAGTTACTACATTATATTCCCTCTAGTTACTATGTTATATTCCCTCTAGTTACTATGTTATATTCCCTCTAGTTACTATGTTATTTTCCCTCTAGTTACTACATTATATTCCCTCTAGTTATTATGTTATATTCCCTCTAGTTAATACGTTATATTCCCTCTAGTTACTATGTTATTTTCCCTCTAGTTACTACGTTATATTCCCTCTAGTTACTATGTTATATTCCCTCTAGTTACTACGTTATATTCCCTCTAGTTACTACATTATATTCCCTCTAGTTACTACATTATATTCCCTCTAGTTACTACATTATATTCCCTCTAGTTACTGTGTTATTTTCACTCTAGTTACTACGTTATATTCCCTCTAGTTACTATGTTATATTCCTTCTAGTTACTATGTTATTTTCCCTCTAGTTACTACATTATATTCCCTCTAGTTACTATGTTATATTCCCTCTAGTTACTATGTTATATTCCCTCTAGTTACTATGTTATTTTCCCTCTAGTTACTACATTATATTCCCTCTAGTTACTATGTTATATTCCCTCTAGTTACTATGTTATATTCCCTCTAGTTACTACGTTATATTCCCTCTAGTTACTACGTTATATTCCCTCTAGTTACTATGTTATTTTCTCTCTAGTTACTACGTTAATTCCCTCTAGTTACTATGTTATATTCCCTCTAGTTACTACGTTATATTCCCTCTAGTTACTACATTATATTCCCTCTAGTTACTACATTATATTCCCTCTAGTTACTATATTATATTCCCTCTAGTTACTATGTTATATTCCTTCTAGTTACCTCATTATATTCCCTCTAATTTCTATGTTATTTCCCTCTAGTTACTATGTTATATTCCCTCTAGTTACTATGTTATATTCCCTCTAGTTACTATGTTATATTCCCTCTAGTTACTATGTTATTTTCCCTCTAGTTACTACATTATATTCCCTCTAGTTACTATGTTATATTCCCTCTAGTTACTATGTTATATTCCCTCTAGTTACTATGTTTTTTTCCCTCTAGTTACTACGTTATATTCCCTCTAGTTACTATGTTATATTCCCTCTAGTTACTATGTTATATTCCCTCTAGTTACTACATTATATTCCCTCTAGTTACTACATTATATTCCCTCTACTTACTACATTATATTCCCTCTAGTTACTATGTTATTTTCACTCTAGTTACTACGTTATATTCCCTCTAGTTACTATGTTATATTTCTTCTAGTTACCTCATTATTTTCCCTCTAATTTCTATGTTATTTTCCCTCTAGTTACTATGTTATATTCCCTCTAGTTACTATGTTATATTCCCTCTAGTTACTATGTTATATTCCCTCTAGTTACTATGTTATTTTCCCTCTAGTTACTACATTATATTCCCTCTAGTTACTATGTTATATTCCCTCTAGTTACTACGTTATATTCCCTCTAGTTACTACGTTATATTCCCTCTAGTTACTATGTTATATTCCCTTTAGTTACTAAGTTATATTCCCTCTAGTTACTATGTTATATTCCCTCTAGTTACTATGTTATATTCCCTCTAGTTACTATGTGATATACACTCTAGTTACTACGTTATATTCCCTCTAGTTACTACGTTATATTCCCTCTAGTTACTATGTTATATTCCCTCTAGATACTATGTTATATTCACTCTAGTTACTATGTTATATTCCCTCTAGTTACTACGTTATATTCCCTCTAGTTACTACGTTATATTCCCTCTAGTTACTACGTTATATTCCTCTAGTTACTATATTATATTCACTCTAGTTACTATGTTATATTCCCTCTACTTACTATGTTATATTCCCTCTAGTTACTATGTTATATTCCCCCTAGTTACCTCATTATATTCCCTCTAGTTACTATGTTATATTCCCTCTAGTTACTATGTTATTTTCCCTCTAGTTACTATGTTATATTCCCTCTAGTTACTATGTTATTTTCCCTCTAGTTACTACGTTATATTCCCTCTAGTTACTATGTTATATTCCCTCTAGTTACTATGTTATATTCCCTCTAGTTACTATGTTATATTCCCTCTAGTTACTATGGTATATTCCCTCTAGTTACTATGTTATATTCCCTCTAGTTACTATGTTATATTCCCTCTTGTTACTATGTTATATTCCCTCTAGTTACTATGTTATATTCCCTCTAGTTACTCTACGTTCAACTCCCTCTAGTTACTCCACATTAGACTCTTTCGAATTATTCTACTCTACAAACAGCCGGGGGGGAAACATGCACATTAGGTTACAATATGCAGGACATTATCATAAATGAATTAGACTTTGATGTATTCACTGTGTATTAAGAAAACATGCTGGACTTCTGTATTGTTTATTCATTGTTTTCATTATTCATAACACCCTATATATAAGACAACACAATGTACCAGCGAGTATAGAAAAGCTTTATTATACAGAGAATTATTTTTACATTGATTAGTTACAGTATATTTGTCTACATTCATCTCAGTTTAGTTATATAAACAATGCAGAGCAGATATGCATATATTGATCCCACCCTTTCAGCCAAACATTTCCATGATACACATGCAAAAAAATGTTTTAAAAAAATCTGAACAGTCTTAGAGGAAATGCCCAAAAAAAAAAATTGCTGATCAAGATTTTTTCTTTATTGTCTGTAATCTCCTAAGAAGAGCAGTACATGTAATGCAAAATATCATACCATGGAATTCTAGAGGAAAACAGTAGTGTTTAATCAAGAATGTTGCAAGATACAGATTATTTTTTTCTGTCTTTTAGGAACTTAGGAAGACCATGAAGGGTCTCATTTATTATCTATCTACCACTTTGCAGGTTAGGTAAAATTTACTGAGGTCTCTCCAGTTCCTCTGTTATGTTACGCGTTTTGCGCCCTCTAGTGGAGCTTAATCATAGGCTATGATTAAGTTCCACTAGAGGGCACGAAATGCATCAGGCCGTTTTTCCCTACCCCCCTGTCTTGTGTCTTGCTAGTGTCTTTTATTTGTAACTTTTTCATTAAAGTTAAAAAATTTATTGCACCTGCTCTTTTTCTCTCCGCTTTGGTCCTTTTCTAGACCTCTGTAGGTTTTACCGAGGCACGCCCTAACCTTATTCACACTTTCATTGGACCATTTTTATAGTAACTAGAAGGAGAGTTAATATTGCTGACAAAGGGACTACTTGTCCAGATGTTCTAGATATTGGGTAACAACTGTGGCAAACATAGGACACAAATAGAGTTGTGCAAGCATGACCTGCTAAAAAGCATAGGTGTTTCCAGGGGAGGAAGTAGAACCCTACGTAAATGTTGTCCACTGTGTGATCACCCTCTTACTATAGTGAAGTTTTCCCACCACTGTATGTATGCGCTCATATACAAGTGTGTGCTTCACTATGTCATTATTAAATCATTGGCATGGATAATTACTAGTGGACACGTGTGACTGTGCTCCCCCTGGCCTTATATTTGTTTTCTGAGGACGCCTTTGTTAAAAAGTGTGTTTTTACAGTGGGAACCCTGTAAGATACTTCTCTGTCCTTTTCTGTTTGAATTTAAATTAAATGGCATCACAAGTATTATTATGATTATTAAAGAACTTAAAACAGCTCTATAAACTATCCATCTTAAAAAGGTAAAACTAAAATCGATACATCCTCAACGCTTTGATTAAGTTTGAGAGACTTAGTTCATGCATCCTATAACCATACTGATAATATACCATGTATGTAACAGATACAACTAATATACCAAATGTCTTCTATGACATCCGTAATTCTGCAGTCATGCTAAGTCCCATCCTCCGCATTGACTCATGTATATGCCGTGACCAGCAAGAAACTTAAATTTATAATTTCTAGACATTTCCAAACTCAGGCATTGGACAGTTTTACATGAAAAACTATAAATGTTGTTGAATTGATGAAAATATAGTTTGAATAATTAGTTCATAGCTTCATATGGTAGAAATATGTAGAAATGAATTCATTATTTTCTTCATCCAGATATCTCCCCCGGCACACGACTTCCATTGATGTGATATAACTCCTGTGCCCTTCTGGCTTTGGTGTCATGGTAACAAATAACAGAGGGATACATTATCTAAATGATCATTTTCCATACTGCAGATCTCCCATGACATAAGAACCGATCACACAGTTATACAAGCAGACATCTCTGTAGCACCAGTGGACATTTTTGGCCATTATGTAGTTGAGAAGGCAAGTGGAAATAATTAGTAATCATATGAGAGTTCCTTCAGCAGATATGAGTAGCTGAAGCATAGGATGAGCATACTGGTCTCACGCTCAGTGTCCCAGACCAATGCACTTTACATCATGAGTTTAATATCACACTTGGTAGGGCACAGCTGTGTAACCATAAGTCTGCACTGCAGGGGAAGTGCTAGCAGTGCCAATGGCCAAGCTTATGGGAATTCTCTTCAGATTATAACAGACCCAACCCCACAAACACATTTGTACTCACACTAGCTAGTCTATGTATCTCACACAGTGCACACATTTACCAATATACAGATGTGTTTGTCCAGCACTGGGTAGATCTGAGCATAAAGCACCATGCATTGTGTCCCAGAGAGTAACTGCACATTTAGTTGTCAATATCAGATTAGTATAGGGGAAGGCAGGCCAGAAAGGGGTAACAACAGCACAAGATTCTGGGGTTTCACACACACACACACGAACACACACCAAGTAATACACACACACGCATGCACACCAAGTAATACAGACACACGCACAAGCGCACGCACACCAAGTAATACACACACGCATGCACACCAAGTAATACAGACACATGCATGCACACCTAGTAATACAGACACACGCACAAGCGCACGCACACCAAGTAATACAGACACACGCACAAGCGCACGCACACCAAGTAATACAGACACACGCATGCACACCAAGTAATACAGACACACGCATGCACACCTAGTAATACAGACACACGCACAAGTGCACGCACACCAAGTAATACACACACGCATGCACACCAAGTAATACACACATTCATGCACACCAAGTAATACAGACACACGAACAAGCGCACGCACACCAAGTAATACACACACGCATGCACACCAAGTAATACAGACACACGCACAAGCGCACGCACACCAAGTAATACACACACGCATGCACACCAAGTAATACAGACACACGCACAAGCACACGCACACCAAGTAATACAGACACACGCATGCACACCAAGTAATACAGACACACGCATGCACACCAAGTAATACACACACGCATGCACACCAAGTAATACAGACACATGCATGCACACCAAGTAATACAGACACACGCACAAACACCAAGTAATACAGACACACGCACAAACACCAAGTAATACACACACGCATGCACACCTAGTAATACAGACACACGCACAAGCGCACGCACACCAAGTAATACACACACGCATGAACACCAAGTAATACAGACACACGCACAAGCGCACGCACACCAAGTAATACACACACGCATGCACACCAAGTAATACAGACACACGCACAAGCGCACGCACACCAAGTAATACACACACGCATGCACACCAAGTAATACAGACACACGCACAAACACCAAGTAATACACACACGCATGCACACCTAGTAATACAGACACACGCACAAACACCAAGTAATACAGACACACGCATGCACACCTAGTAATACAGACACACGCACAAGCGCACGCACACCAAGTAATACACACACGCATGAACACCAAGTAATACAGACACACGCACAAGCGCACGCACACCAAGTAATACACACACGCATGCACACCAAGTAATACAGACACACGCACAAGCGCACGCACACCAAGTAATACACACACGCATGCACACCAAGTAATACAGACACACGCACAAACACCAAGTAATACACACACGCATGCACACCTAGTAATACAGACACATGCACAAACACCAAGTAATACAGACACACGCATGCACACCTAGTAATACAGACACACGCACAAGCGCACGCACACCAAGTAATACACACATGCATGCACACCAAGTAATACAGACACACGCACAAGCGCACGCACACCAAGTAATACACACACGCATGCACACCAAGTAATACAGACACACGCACAAGCACACGCACACCAAGTAATACAGACACACGCATGCACACCAAGTAATACAGAGACACGCATGCACACCAAGTAATACACACACGCATGCACACAAAGTAATACAGACACACGCACAAACACCAAGTAATACAGACACACGCATGAACACCTAGTAATACAGACACACGCACAAACACCAAGTAATACAGACACACGCATGCACACCAAGTAATACAGACACACGCATGCACACCAAGTAATACACACACGCATGCACACCAAGTAATACAGACACACGCATGCACACCAAGTAATACAGACACACGCACAAACACCAAGTAATACACATACGCATGCACACCTAGTAATACAGACACACGCACAAACACCAACTAATACAGACACACGCATGCACACCTAGTAATACAGACACACGCACAAACACCAAGTAATACAAACACACGCATGCACACCTAGTAATACAGACACACGCACAAGCGCACGCACACCAAGTAATACACACACGCATGAACACCAAGTAATACAGACACATGCACAAGCGCACGCACACCAAGTAATACACACACGCATGCACACCAAGTAATACAGACACACGCACAAGCGCACGCACACCAAGTAATACACACACGCATGCACACCAAGTAATACAGACACACGCACAAACACCAAGTAATACACACACGCATGCACACCTAGTAATACAGACACACGCACAAACACCAAGTAATACAGACACACGCATGCACACCTAGTAATACAGACACACGCACAAGCGCACGCACACCAAGTAATACACACACGCATGCACACCAAGTAATACAGACACACGCACAAGCGCACGCACACCAAGTAATACACACACGCATGCACACCAAGTAATACAGACACACGCACACGCACACTAAGTAATACAGACACACGCATGCACACCAAGTAATACAGACACACGCATGCACACCAAGTAATACAGACACACGCATGCACACCAAGTAATACACACACGCATGCACACAAAGTAATACAGACACACGCATGCACACCAAGTAATACAGACACACGCACAAACACCAAGTAATACAGACACACGCACAAACACCAAGTAATACAGACACACGCATGCACACCTAGTAATACAGACACACGCACAAACACCAAGTAATACAGACACACGCATGCACACCTAGTAATACAGACACATGCACAAACACCAAGTAATACAGACACACGCATGCACACCTAGTAATACAGACACACGCACAAACACCAAGTAATACAGACACATGCATGCACACCAAGTAATACAGACACATGCATGCACACCTAGTAATACAGACACATGCACAAACACCAAGTAATACAGACACATGCACAAACACCAAGTAATACAGACACACGCATGCACACCTAGTAATACAGACACATGCACAAACACCAAGTAATACAGACACACGCATGCACACCTAGTAATACAGACACATGCACAAACACCAAGTAATACAGACACACGCATGCACACCTAGTAATACAGACACACGCACAAACACCAAGTAATACAGACACACGCATGCACACCTAGTAATACAGACACACGCACAAGCGCACGCACACCAAGTAATACACACACGCTTGCACACCAAGTAATACAGACACACGCACAAGCGCACGCACACTAAGTAATACACACACGCATGCACACCAAGTAATACAGACACACGCACAAGCGCACGCACACCAAGTAATACACAGACACACACACACCACGTAATGCACAGACACGCACACAAAGTATTACACAGACACACCCACTAAGTAATACGCACATGCACACCAAGCAGTACAGAGACACACACTTGCATACCAAGTAATACACAGACACGCACCTTTATTCATGGTATGACACACACATGAATTTCCTGCACCCATCCTGTCCCACAGTAGCCATTCTATTTGTGTGTTTGGTGTTTTATGTACCCCAGTCATTATTGCAGCACTGTCAGGTCCTCTTTTTCCTTTCTCCTACTTCCTCTGCCCCTTTAAATTTGTATTACTATGCTACGCTATTTAAGTTCATTGGATCCAGCACACCTTGCTGGATTATTGTTGCCCACACACAGTTGGTGTGACCTACACTAGCCAATCCGGCTCCTACTCGTTACTTTGCCTCACTTGCTGCTAGCAAGCGCACACAACTCTCGCTGTCCTACCTTGAGCGTCACTACAGCCCCGCTCTCATCGGACTGAGACATCTCAAGCTGTCCTACGTCATCAGCTGCGGCCACACTCGGAGCACTACAAGCCGCTCCTGGAAAAGACCGCTGTCTGCCGCTCTGTTTGCACAACGCCTCCAGACATCAACCCAGCACTTTCAGGGGGACAAGCAAGTGGATTCTCAGGTCGTATTGTTGAATAGACATCTCTCTTTGATTCAACTGTTACTCTTAATGTCTCAGTAAATACTGCATCATTTCTGACAAACTGTTTAGCTTATATTGGTGCACAGCACCGCTGCAACATCTAACAACGCCTAACAAAGTTTGGTGTCGTTCCCCTCTATGAACTTGCTACTTACTATAAGGGGCTAAATTAAGACAGAAGGAATAACCTCTGCTTCAGGTTGCTGCAGTTATCCTCTCTGTCACAAAACACTATTTAGATCTAATACTACATAGGGCAACACATTTCAATGCAGCCATTCCAGTATTAATAAATAAGAGACCTCTTACATAAGTAAATTCTGTTTAGTCACTATTTGATCTGATAAGCACTTCCAATGCTCATCGTTGTCAATAGTCATACATCAGGGAGACCCTTGTTTACATGTGCTCTCACAGGACAAAGAGAGAGTTAAATTGTGGCAAACTGATTATAACAATAAGAATAGGAGCAATAAGTAGTAGAAAAATCTATAGCCATGACCTATAGCTTTGCGGCTAACTTTATTAGTCGTTTTTAGATCCCCTGCTCCTGTCATACTAGTATCTTTTGTACAAGGGATTTGTCTTCTATATACTTAACCAGAGTCATTAATACTGATTGTGGTATTTAAGTACCACTTATGACATCTCAGTGATATTAAACATTTTAGGCTGCCAAAGTCTGGATTAATCTCTCTTCCTATACAAACACATTTACCTTCATCATGAAATAATCTGGTCCTTCAATCCATCCCAGCCATTAATATATTTTTAAGATATGAATTTATCTTCCTGCAGCATCTTTTACATTTAACTTCAGTACAAAGAGTCTTTAGCTATCACCATTTACACACTCCCTACTCATGGTTGTCCTCTGGCATTCTATATCCCCATCACAATGTATTCTTTTCCTTCCATAACACTTCATAAAACTATTCTTATTCATTCTCTTTCAACAAGAAATCTTCCTACCTGACTACACACCAACATCTTCTGTTAACTCACGACATCCTACACGTGCACCTACCTCCAACCCTATTGTCATATATTTCTTCAACAACATATCCTACAGGTGTCCTTATACTAACGGATGACCACCTGTCTCTGACCCAAGTTATCCTAACATAGACTTTCATTGTCTCTTTGTATCATCACCAACATCACAAAATCAGGCCAGTCAGGGTGTTAATCTGACTCTTACCCAACATACTATGTCCTCCACTTCTTCCTATCTCCAAACAATAATGACCTTTTTTACACTTACCTCTAGCCCCCAGCATACTATATCACTTATTGCCTGTGTATGTATCTGTATCTCTCCTGACATAGACGTCTACTGATCTTATGCTCATTTATGCCTGTCACAATCCTTCACTTTCTCCACCATCTTAACTTGCACTAACCATCTGCTGGTTTCTTACTGTACAGGGTTTTATTTCCTGTATATTGTTAGCCTTTATTTTTTTTATAATTTCCTTCTCCTACCTCACTGCTCAGTCTTTGTACCCTATGATATATTTTACATTTCTTCTTGAACCAATCATAAAATGATCCCCACTCAGTCCAGAGTACACGTTAAGCGCTAATGCTAAAATTAGTGCACAAGGTCCAGGGTAAAAGAGATTTTCCAGAGAAGGATTAGTGTAGCTGACCGATTCATCACGCACTATACTTTTAATGGATATCGTCACCACGCTTCATATTGCTCTCAACTTGATATACCAGCGTTAACATGGTAGAGCGCTTTTGATTTATCTTGAACACAATAATCCCTCATGAGCAATAAAAATGTATTGCTCCACTTTTAACCCCTTAACGACACACGTCGTAAAGGGTACGTCAGACACAAACTGGTAGTTAAAGACCAACAACGTATCCTGTACGTCGTTAGGGGTTTAAAGTGGTTGGAAGCGAACCTGATCGCTTCTAGCTCACTTTCAAGGTCATCACTGCAATACCTTTTTTCAAACACTGATGCAGAGAGAGCCACTCTGTGGCCCTCTCTGCATCGGCCAGTGATGGTGCGATCGTTGATGGGTGGGAGCTGCTGCAGGGAGGTAGGTGGGTGGGCGACCATCACTGGGGGAATGATGACAGAGGGGGGCGGGATCACGCACGGGGGAGCTGGGAGCGCGCACGGATGTGGGCACGCACACAGGGGCGGAGGTGGGAGCACGTATGGGGCGGGAGCCCTACACTATGGAACAGTGTAAAGGAAAGGAGCGAGAGAAGGGGGGGGGGGCATTTTTTTTATCTAAGGGATCTGGGAGGGGGTGGGTTATTGAGGGGGGGAAGCTACACTACAGAAAAATAAATGATAAATAAATAAAATAAAAAATATTTTTTTTAAAATTTGTATGCAAAATGGGTACTGACAACTTTCTAATTTACTCCTATTATCAATTTTTCTTCGTTCTCTTGCTATCTTTATTTGAAAAAGAAGGCATCTAAGCTAAGGAGTCAGACCATTTTTGGTTTAGGGACTGGACAGCACTCACCTGGTATGGCAGAACAGTAGCTACTTTATGCTATAAAGAATGCAAAGTCTTGGGGGTTCAGAAGCCCTTTTTAGGAGCTGTAACTCTCCGTCATTAGAGGGATTTGAACAAAATCAAAGAAGATCAATTTTTGAGTAAATGGTGGGGGATGGCACTGCATTGCATAGAAAACTAGGTACTGTGCATAAAACTGACATATATCTTTGTGATAAGCATAGTGCTTTATCCTGGTCTTAGGATAAAGCATCAATAAGTTCACAGAGTAGCATGCTGATACAGGAGACATTAAGAAGGGTTCATTTAAGGTGGGCAATTTATTGACGCTTAAAAAGGAAATATAATTAGGATGAGATTTATGTCTTAAGTGGCTCCTGTAGGCTGCAGGGCATTGACGGAGGGAGCTTTGACCCTGGGAGGAAGAGGCCCTTATATGGTGATAGGAGGTGCTACAGGAGGAGCTGGAGGAGAGGTGTTAAAGAGGCAGGCAAAGCGGGAAAACCAGCAGATTGTTATTTTTGCACAAGGGAAAACATCCCCCGCCCACCCGTCCCATTTAATTTGTTTGAGGGAAGTGGGTTTTTTCTTTGTCATGTTAGGTTTTTGTTGCAGTTGGGAGGCGGGGGTGCTAGCCCTTAAATTACAGAAAATTATGGCCAATTGTTAAGTGTGGTGGTATTTTGAATTCCCATGGGGGGATTTCAAGATGGGGGTTTTCTAAGGGCAAGGGGTTCCTTAGAAAATTTATATGGATGATCGTTTACGGGCCCAACCACTTGCACAGTTGGGTCCAGTTAAAGGAGCTACGGCCATAGTAAAAGTTAAGAAAAGCAGGAAGGTTTTTTGATGTGTAAAATGTTTACAGTTATTTGCACTTTTATTTATTGAGTCATTAAAGTTCTTCAAAGTTATTTATTGAATAAAGGGCTGCGGCCAATTTGTACCAAAAGCTAAGTCTGGTGTTTTTTATTTATGAGGGTGTTGTTGGAAGGATGGTATTGGGTGTTGGTTGGTTTAAGGGGCCGGAGCTTGACGACATAAAAGGTCAAGGAATATCTGGGACCCAGAAGAAAGGTGGAAAATTGTCCAGTGCCAAATAAACCACCTTCCCATCCAGATGAAGAATGAGGCAAGTTAAAATAGATAAGATAGAGCAGAAATGGGCATCTTTAAAGACTCTTGGATATAAACATGTGATATGTGAGAGCACTGCTGAGTAAAAAGGTGACGAATCTTAAACAAAATAAATCATCTTTTTACTCAGTGGTGATGTCACATACTTGTTTTACATATTGCTATATTTGGAGTAACAGATACTCCATGTGACACTATCAATTATTTAGGATGTGCTTTTCTTTTTTTTATGCCCTTGTGACAACCAGCCAGGTCACTTTAGGTAAACAGCCAGTGGGCATTATTATGGTGTTAAAGGGACACTGAACCCAATTTATTTTTTTTCTTTCATGATTCAGATAGAGCATGCAATTATAAGCAACTTTCTAATTTACTCTTATTACAAAATGTTCTTTATTCTCTTGGTATCTTTATTTGAAATGCAAGAATGTAAGTTTAGATGCCGGCCCATTCTTGCTGAACAACTTGGGTTGTTGTTGCTGATTGGTGGATAAATTCATCCACCAATAAAAAAGTGCTGTCCAGAGTTCTGAACCAAAAAAAACCGCCCAGATGCCTTTTTCAAATAAAGATAGCAAGAGAACAAAGAAAAATTGATAATAGATGTAAATTAGAAAGAAAGAAAGAAAAATTGGGTTCAGTGCCCCTTTAAGAAGGAAAAACCTTTAGTCAAGAATTCATAAGGAATTCAGTAGCCATTAGAACTAAAGAGTCAGGGTAGAGGAATGAACCCATTATCAAGAGATCCAGACAGAGGGAAAAGCATGTAAGAAAAGGAAGGCGTAATCCGATATGAAGATCAGGTTTCATTTAGAATGGCTTTGTATGAATTGTTTGTTGATGACATTCTTTGATCTTGTGCAGTACTATGTAGACTAAGAGAAAACACAATTGGGAAAACCAGAACACTTTATAATCCCCTGTTGTGCACTAAAGTTCCTTCTGAAGGTCTCACGATTCACAAAAAGTTAAAGAGAAAAATCCCTTCTTAATTGTCTCTAGAAGGACAATAAAATCTGTAGAAGGACGATAAATGCCTATGTGAATATACCCACTTGATGATTGAACCAAGTTACTTCCTAGGAACATCTGTTACATAAAAAAAATGATGCTTACCTGATAAATTTATTTCTTTTTTGACACGATGAGTCCACGAATCATCTTAATTACTAATGGGATATTCACCTCCTGGTCAGCAGGAGGCGGCAAAGAGCACCACAGCAAAGCTGTTAAATAGCTCCTCCCTTCCCTCCCACTCCAGTCATTCGACCAAAGTTAAGGAAAGAAAAGAAAAACCAAGGTGCAGAGGTGTCTGAAGTTTATAATAATTAACAACCTGTCTGCAAGAACAGGGTGGGCCGTGGACTCATCATGTCAAAAAAGAAATACATTTATCAGGTAAGCATACATTTTCTTTTCTTTTTTAAGACACTATGAGTCTATAGATGATACGGGAGGGACAAGACAGGGAACCTAAACAGAAGGCACCACTGCTTGAAGAACCTTTCTCCCAAAAGCGGCCTCACCCGAGGCAAAAGTGTCAAATTTGTAAAACTTTGAAAAAGTGTGAAGAGAGGACCAAGAGCCGTAACCTTCTAGGGAGGCTGCTGTCCAGCAGTCTCATATGCAAAACGTATGATACTCTTTAGCCAAAGAGAAAGAGAAGTAGCCGTAGCTTTCTGTCCCTTATGTTTTCCTGAGAAAACCACAAACAAAGAAGAAGACTGATGAAAGTCCTTAGTCGCCTGCAGGAAAAACTTTAAAGCACAGACCACGTCCAAATTGTGCAGAAGACGTTCCTTCTGAGAAGAAGGATTAGGACACAAGGAAGGAACAACAATCTCCTGATTAATGTTCCGATTAGAAACAACCTTAGGAAGAAATCCTAATCTAGTACGTAAAACAACCTTATCTGAATGGAAAATAAGGTAAGGAGACTCGTACTGCAATGCCGAGAGCTCTGACACTCTGCGAACAGAAGAAATAGCCACAAGAATATAACTTTCCAAGATAACAACTTAATATCTAAGAAATGCATAGGCTCAAACAGAGACCCTTGAAAAACTCTGAGAACTAAGTTCAGACTCCATGGAGGAGTAACTGGCTTGAACACAGGTCTGATCCTGACCAAGGCCTGACAAAATGATTGAACATCTGGGACATCTGCCAGACGTTTATGTAACAAAATAGATAAAGCAGAGATCTGACCCTTTAGGGAACTTGTCGATAAACCCTTTCTCCAAACCCTCTAGGAGAAAGGACAAAATTCTAAGAATCCTAACTCTACTCCATTACTAACCCTTGGATTCGCACCAATAGAGATATTTACGCAAGATCTTGGTAAAATCTTCTAGTTACAGGCTGATGAGCCTGAATCATGGTCTCTATGACCGAATTAGAAAATCCCCGCTTGGATAAAATTAAACATTTAATCTCCAAGCAGTCAGCTTCAGAGAAACTAGATTTGGATGAAGAAAGGGCCCCTGAATCAGAAGGTCATTCCTTAATGGAAGTCTCCAAGGTGGCAAAGATGCCATCTCCACCAGATCTGTATACCATCCTGCGAGGCCAGGCCGGTGCTATGAGGATCGTCGAAGCCCTCTCCTGTTTGATTTGAGCAGTTACCCGAGGAAGAATAACAAAAGGAGGAAATAGGTATGCTAGACTGCAGGTCCAAGGGACCACCAGAGCATCTATCAGTTCTGCCTGGGAGTCCATAGACCTCGCTCCATATCTCGGGAGCTTGGCATTCTGTCAGGATGCCATGAAATCCAATACCAGCTGACCCCACTTGAGAATCAGGTTGGAGAAAACTTCCAAATGGAGTTTCCCGGATGAAAGGTCTGCCTGCTTAAGATATCCGCCTCCCAATTGTCCACCCCTGGGATGAGGATTGCTGACAGACAGCAAGAGTGAGCTTACGCCCACTGGATTACTTTGGTTACCTCGGTCATCGCTAAGGAACTCCTCATTCCTCCCTGATGACTGATGTAAGCCACAGAAGTTTATGTTGTCCAACTGGAACCGGATAAACCAGACCGCGGCTAACTGGGACCAGGCTAAAAGAGCTTTAGATTGCCCTCAGCTCCAGAATGTTTATAGACAGAACAGACTCTGGCTGAGTCCAAACCCCCTGAGCCCTTAGGGAGCTCCAGACTGTTCCCCACACTAGAAGGCTGGCGACTGTTGTCACAATCACCCAAAATGGTATTCAAAGACAACCACCATTGAAGAGAATCCCTTGTCTCCTGCAGCAGTAGTATTCGAGGAGACAAATCCGTATAATCTCCGTTCCATTGTCTGAGCTTGCTTAACTGCAGAGGACTGAGATGGAACCGAGCAAAAGGGATGATGTTTGTCGCACCATCAGCCCGATTACCACCACGTACTGAGCCACTGATGGACTAGATTCTCCAGTTATATGGAACATAACAGATTGCGTTCAGTAGGGACTCTATCATATGCTCTCATAACTGAGTGCAATATGATCTGGAACGTAGCTGTATTCTCTGCAACCATTATTTACTGTGTTAAGAGTCCTTCCGTTTCCGAAAACGGAGTTAGAGAGTAGAGTGTGCAGCCCAAATTGGTGCCACCCGTAGCTCCGCCCATCGTGGGCGTCACAATATCAAGCTCCTGGTCTTCTTGACATGATGCAGTCTTAGCCCACTAGCTGCGCAGCGCAAATTGGTGCCACCCGTAGCTCCGCCTATCGTGGGCGTTACAATATCAAGCTCCCGATCGCCATTATCCTTGATATGATGCTTAGCCTTAATACTAGGATAATGGGGTTGATGTAACAACCATTACGCCACCGGGAGCTAACTGAACCATAAACCTATCTGGGGGCAAATTTGGCTACCACATTGTATATTGTAGCTTAGCCAAAATATATGTGACTAAAAAGTCTCCTTTACTCAGCCCAATAAAAAGCCCCCAGAAATAAGCCACCGATCTCCTCAGCCCCAGTGCCTGCTAATAAAATGCTGTCACTTTGAATTCACTCCCTTTAATGTATAGGAGTTATATCCCGTTAAATAAAGTGCTTCACTTCATCTGAGATTTCAGACCCAGAATAAAAAAGTCAGCACTTACCTTTAAATTCTGCCCGACAGCAGGGCAGCTCAGCAGGATTGAGAGGTCCTCTCCCTCACATAGTCCTGTGGAAAAGAATAAATCCTGAGTAATCTTACTTAGGCTATTAGGATTAGGGCAGCATCAATGTATGGGAGGCGCAGTGAGAATTATGTCCCACAAGTTCCCATTGCTCTAAAGCCACCAATGCTCTACTGAAGACACTGATATGGACTACGGCTACACCCTAGGACAAAGCAGCACAATCTTGTACTACTTTAAATATAATAAACTCTTGATTGAATAATCTAATCTAACACCTCACTTTACCACTTCCTATCACTAATGTAGGCAAAGAGAATGACTCGAGTGGGAGGGAAGGGAGGAGCTATTTAACAGCTTTGCTGTGGTGCTCTTTGCCGCCTCCTGCTGACCAGGAGGTGAATATCCCATTAGTAATTAAGATGATCCGTGGACTCATTGTATCTTAAAAAAGAAACGGGAAGGCCTCTAAAAATGACAATGAATACATTTCATGAAACAGGGTGAGATAGATTACATGGATGATATCAGTAACACACACTCAGGAGAGCAATCACTCACACTCTCTGTGCATATCAGTAACACACACACACAGGAGAGCAATCACTCACACTCTCTGTGCATATCAGTAGCACTCACTCAGAAGAGCAATCACTCACACTCTGTGCATATCCGTAACACACACACACACACACACACAGGAGAACAATCACTCACACTGTGCATTATAGTGGCACACACTCAGGAGAGAAATCACTCACACGCTCTGTGCATATCAGTAACACCCACACAGGAGCGCAATCACTCACACTCTGTGCATATCAGTAACACACACAGGAGAGCAATCATTCACACTCTCTCTGCATATCAGTAGCACACACTCAGGAGAGCAATCATTCACACTCTGTGCATATCAGTAGCACACACTCAGGATAGCAATCACTCACACTCTTGGTTCATATCAGTAGCACACACTCAGGAGAGCAATCACTCACACTCTTGGTGCATATCAGTAGCACACACTCAGAGGAGAAATGACTCACACTCTCTGTTCATATCAGTCACTGGAGAACAACCAGTCACATGACGCTTGTGTTATATTACATTGTCCATCTCATATTCTAGCATTGTCCCCTCTGATCCAGCAGCATCTCACACTTCAATTTATTCTCACATGTACAGTGTCTCCCCTGATGATATATTGTGCCTTACACCTTCTCCAGCAGCAGCTTACAGACCTGTCTGACACAGAGCAGATTCTAGTAGTAAGTGGACTTTTCCTGTTATATAGGTGATGGCCACAAGGTCCAACGCTCCAGTCCATGTTCCATGCTTTTGGCTAACGACTTGCTTAGAAGCCAACAGATGCCAGACACATAGCTGTAAATCCTGCATGTGATGGGCTGGCCGGACGACTGGAGCATGTTCTTCTCCATTTATGTGGTATCATGATAAAGTACGTACAGGTCCCAAATGAGAAGAGGTCATGTTGGGGTTGTCTCAGTTTTATCTAAAAGTAAAGCAAAAAAAAAGAAAAAAGAAAATTTACTATGTAAAAAATTGCCAGCTGTATGGGAGGGGTTCTGTCTGAATGGAGGTGCTGTGTCTGTATAGTGTGTAGGAATATTAGAGGTACCAGTGTGTGCTGTGTCTGTATAGGGTGTAGGAATATTAGAGGTACCATTGTGTGCTGTGTCTGTTTGGGGAGTAGGAATATTAGAGGTACCAGTGTGTGCTGTGTCTGTTTGGGGTGTAGGAATATTAGAGGTACCAGTGTGTGCTGTGTCTGTATAGTGTGTAGGAATATTAGAGGTACCAGTGTGTGCTGTGTCTGTATAGTGTGTAGGAATATTAGAGGTACCAGTGTGTGCTGTGTCTGTATAGGGTGTAGGAATATTAGAGGTACCAGTGTGTGCTGTGTCTGTATAGGGTGTAGGAATATTAGAGGTACCAGTGTGTGCTGTGTCTGTATAGGGTGTAGGAATATTAGAGGTACCAGTGTGTGATGTGTCTATATAGGGTGTAGGAATATTAGAGGTACCAGTGTGTGCTGTGTCTGTATAGGGTGTAGGAATATTAGAGGTACCAGTGTGTGCTGTGTCTGTATAGGGTGTAGGAATATTAGAGGTACCAGTGTGTGCTGTGTCTGTATAGGGTGTAGGAATATTAGAGGTACCAGTGTGTGATGTGTCTGTATAGGGTGTAGGAATATTAGAGGTACCAGTGTGTGATGTGTCTATATAGGGTGTAGGAATATTAGAGGTACCAGTGTGTGCTGTGTCTGTATAGGGTGTAGGAATATTAGAGGTACCAGTGTGTGCTGTGTCTGTATAGGGTGTAGGAATATTAGAGGTACCAGTGTGTGCTGTGTCTGTATAGGGTGTAGGAATATTAGAGGTACCAGTGTGTGATGTGTCTATATAGGGTGTAGGAATATTAGAGGTACCAGTGTGTGCTGTGTCTGGGGTGTAGGAATATTGGAGGTACCAGTGTGTGCTGTGTCTGTATGGGGTGTAGGAATATTGGAGGTACCAGTGTGTGCTGTGTCTGTTTGGGGTGTAGGAATAATGGAGATACCAGTGTGTGCTGTGTCTGTTTGGGGTGTAAGAATATTGGAGGTACCAGTGTGTGCTGTGTTTGTTTGGGGTGTAGGAATATTGGAGGTACCAGTGTGTGCTGTGTCTGGGGTGTAGGAATATTGGAGGTACCAGTGTGTGCTGTGTTTGTTTGGGGTGTAGGAATATTTGAGGTACCAGTGTGTGCTGTGTCTGTTTGGGGTGTAGGAATATTGGAGGTACCAGTGTGTGCTGTGTCTGTTTGGGGTATAAGAATATTGGAGGTACCAGTGTGTGCTGTGTCTGTTTGTGGTGTAGGAATATTGGAGGTACCAGTGTGTACTGTGTCTGGGGTGTAGGAATATTGGAGGTACCAGTGTGTGCTGTGTCTGTATAAGGTGTAGGAATATTGGAGGTACCAGTGTGTGCTGTGTCTGGGGTGTAGGAATATTGGAGGTACCAGTGTGTGCTGTGTTTGTTTGGGGTGTAGGAATATTAGAGGTACCAGTGTGTGCTGTGTCTGTATGGGGTGTAGGAATATTGGAGGTACCAGTGTGTGCTGTGTCTGTTTGGGGTATAAGAATATTAAAGGTACCCGTGTGTGCTGTGTCTGTTTGTGGTGTAGGAATATTTGAAGTACCAGTGTGTGCTGTGTCTGGGGTGTAGGAATATTGGAGGTACCAGTGTGTGCTGTGTCTGTTTGGGATGTAAGAATATTAGAGGTACCAGTGTGTGCTGTGTCTGTATAGGATGTAGGAATACTAGAGGTACCAGTGTGTGCTGTGTCTGTATGGGGAGTAGGAATATTAGAGGTACCATTGTGTGCTGTGTCTGTATGGTGTGTAGGAATACTAGAGGTACCAGTGTGTGCTGTGTCTGTATGGTGTGTAAGAATATTAGAGGTACCAGTGTGTGCTGTGTCTGTATGGTGTGTAGGAATATTAGAGGTACCAGTGTGTGCTGTGTCTGTATGGTGTGTAGGAATATTAGAGGTACCATTGTGTGCTGTGTCTGTATGGTGTGTAGGAATACTAGAGGTACCAGTGTGTGCTATGTCTGTATGGGGTGTAGGAATACTAGAGGTACCAGTGTGTGCTGTGTCTGTATAGGGTGTAGGAATACTAGAGATACCATTGTGTGCTGTGTCTGTATGGTGTGTAGGAATACTAGAGGTACCAGTGTGTGCTATGTCTGTATGGGGTGTAGGAATACTAGAGGTACCAGTGTGTGCTATGTCTGTATGGGGTGTAGGAATACTAGAGGTACCAGTGTGTGCTGTGTCTGTATGGGGTGTAGGAATACTAGAGGTACCATTGTGTGCTGTGTCTGTTTACAATAAACAAAGCTGTCAATCACAATCTATCAGAGGTGTTTTCGGCCTAGTACGCTTTTTGCTTTGACATAATCATAACATCACATTTTTGTCTTTTTCACGCAGCGGCTCCCCAGAAAAAGCTTTATTTTTAACATGGAGCCAAAAAGTCCTCAGCCATCACAATCCATTTTCAACAGGTTTTGAGAACATTTTATCCTAAGGGATTGCATT
Organism: Bombina bombina; assembly: GCF_027579735.1. Lineage (NCBI taxonomy): Eukaryota > Metazoa > Chordata > Amphibia > Anura > Bombinatoridae > Bombina > Bombina bombina. The sequence goes on along the minus strand of NC_069503.1, from coordinate 1,149,576,015 downwards.
TCCTTTATGCCTGAGTTTCTGATCTAACATTAACTAAATTAACAACATTAACATAAATAAATGCACAACCTGGAATTAAGACCTGTGGGTCATTTTTTTTATTAAACAGGGAAAAGACCAGCAGGTAAGTCTTTAAATATTTATCAATTTAAACAGGTGGTGGCAATCATAGCCTAAGTATAAACCCCTGCAAAGAGATGGCCATGGTCACAGCTGCTCTCATAGCCATCAGCCAGGGCCCCAACCACCAGCCCCGGCCAGAGTGCAAGCAACCAGAGCTCCAAACCAGAAGGTCCAGGATCCACTAGCATGTTAACAGCTAATGTTAATACCTGGGAAGCCAAAACTATTGTCCTCAGACTTAGGGGAATAGGTTGACTAACCCTCCTCAGCCTCAGACAAACTAAAGGCCTTCTTAAAGGGACATTATACACTCATTTTTTCTTTGCATAAATGTTTTGTAGATAATCTATTTATATAGCCCATAAAGTTTTTTTTTTTTTAATTAATGTATAGTTTTGCTTATTTTTAAATAACATTGCTCTGATTTTCAGACTCCTAACCAAGCCCCAAAGTTTTATGTGAATACGCTCGACTACCTACTCCAGCTTGCTGCTGTTTGTGTAAAGGGTCTTTTCATATGCAAAAGAAGGGGGAGGGGGGGGTGTCTTATTTGCCACTTGCAGTGGGCTTTCCAGCTACCTTTTCAACAGAGCTAAACTGACAGCTTCTAAGTAAGTTTTTAAACAGTTTTATACTGAATTTTTATATCAGTATCTGTGCATCTTATTCTTTATAGTAGTGTCTATTACATGCAGTTATATGAAAATGAGTGTATACTGTCCCTTTAAGGAGGAAACCATAAACGACTACAACCATCCTGCTACATAAAAAGGAAGGGAGGTTGGGGAAGCTTCCAGGGATCATCTGGAGCAAAGAGGAAGTAGGATCCCTGTCCTGCAGCTAAAAAGGGTAAGTTCATCTCCTCCTCCTAACAGCAACAACATTGCACACTCACGTCACAGCACACTCACGTCACAGCACACTCACGTCACAGCAAACTCACATCACAGCACACTCACGTCACAGCACACTCACGTCACAGCACACTCACGTCACAGCACACTCACGTCACAGCAAACTCACATCAAAGCAAACTCACGTCATAGCACACTCGTGTCACAGTACACTCACGTCACAGCACACTCACGTCACAGCGCACTCACGTCACAGCACACTCACGTCACAGCACACTCACGTCACAGCGCACTCACGTCACAGCACACTCACGTCACAGCACACTCACGTCACAGCACACTCGCGTCACAGCACACTCGCATCACAGCACACTCGCGTCACAGCGCACTCACGTCACAGCACACTCACGTCACAGCGCACTCACGTCACAGCGCACTCACGTCACAGCACACTCACGTCACAGCGCACTCACGTCACAGCGCACTCACGTCACAGCGCACTCACGTCACAGCGCACTCACGTCACAGCGCACTCAGTTCCTAAGGGCCTTAAAGGGATATGAAACTCAAAATGTTTCTTTCATGATACAGCTAGATGATGTAGTGCTCCAGATGCCTATCTAGGTATCCCTTCAACAAAGAATATCATGGGAACAAAGCAAATTTGCTAAAAGACGTAAATTGGAACTTTAATAAAATGTTATGCTCTGCCTGAATAATAAAAGAACATTTTTAGATTTCAAATCCCTTTAACCCTTAGGTACGCTCCGGGCTACATTTATCCTACACTATCTTGTTCTAGTTATGTAAAAATAAAAATAACATTTTCTTCTATGTAAAGAATACTGGAATGTCAATGAATAAGTACGTTTGGATTTAGCGTTGTTAGTTTGTTTTTTTTTAACAGCGTGCTCCATTGAAGTTTATGGGGAGAAGAATTTAGCGCAGTCCTGATATCCAGAGTCCTAAAGTTAGCGTGCATTGGATTTCGCTCATGCGCAAACATTTTACTTTCAACTTGTAATACGCACGCTAACCTGCGCATGCTAATAGTTTACTTCCAGCAGTGTTTGCGCATGAATGAAAGAACTAAATTGCGCTCCACTTGTAATCTGGCCCAATGTATTTTCCATTTTAATTAACGCATTTTGTATCATAATTAAACATTTTTTGAAAATATGCCTCTCCACACAGCTGACTTTGGCAATTATTAGCGAAGATATTGGAATGTTCTAAGGTAGCGAGACCTATACTTACCTATAGAAATAACACGGCAAATCATTTGTACTGCGAGGGACAACCTCATATTTTAGAACACTTCACCTAGTTTGACCATTGCGAGACGGAAATGAACATATGATGTCAGACACAGGAAACAACTAAGGCTAATACAGCAGTAATCGTGCCCAACTCTCGGACTTACCGGTTGAAGTGGAGGCTGTGTCATCTGCTGCCAAAAACTTTAACTCCATTCCATCACTAATTAATGATGTCCGGGATCTTTGACATCGATCCCCTGATCGTGTCCTGCGTAGAATCATCTGAAATGGAGACAAAAGCACAACGTGCCAGTCAGAGAAACGGAAAATGTGTAAAGATATTCTGTCCGATAACAAAGTGACAACCATGGGGCCGAATTATCAAGCTCCGAATGCTCCTTCAGGCTCGCCGGAATCTAAAGACCGCTGCTCCATAACTTGTCTGCCTGCTCTGAGGCTGTGGACATCAATCCACCCGATCCTATACGATCAGGCTGATTGACACCCCCTGCTAGCGGCAATGGCCACGAATCTGCAGGGGGCGGCATTGGACAAGCAGTTCTGGTGAACTGCTTGTGCAATGATATGTGCTGACAGCGTATGCTGTCGGCATTCATCAATGTCTGTCGGATATGATCCGCTAAGTGGATCATGTCGGACAGACCAATGATAAATCGGCCCCATGTGTGTGTATGTACGTATGTGTGTCTGTGTATGTATATATGTATGTACGTATGTGTGTGTGTGTGTATGTGTGTGTGTGTATGTATGTACGTATGTGTGTATGTGTGTGTATGTATGTATGTGTGTGTATGTATGTACGTATGTGTGTATGTGTATGTGTGTATGTGTATGTGTGTGTGTGTGTGTGTGTGTGTGTGTATGTATATGTGTATGTATGTATATATGTATGTATGTGTATGTATGTATATGTATGTGTGTATATATGTATGTATTTGTGTATGTATGTGTGTGTATGTATGTATGTGTGTGCGCATGTATGTGTGTGTGTAGGTATTTATATATATATATATATATATATATATATATATATATATATATATATATATATATGTGCGTGTGTGTGTATGTAAGTATGTGTGTGTGTGCATATATATATATATATATATATATATATATATGTATGTAGGTGTGTGTGTGTATATATATATATATATATATATATATATATATATATATATATATATATATATATATATATATATAGCAATATCCGTTCAACCCCTCAAGGTAGAAAAACGCTTCACTCTCCGGTCTCTTTCAAAATCCTTTATTAAGTATCCAGCATCAAATGACAAAGTTCCCAAACGTTTCGATACCAACTGGTATCTTTTTCAATGGGTAATCAGAACATATCTATCCCAAAAGAAGATTCCTAATACTAACCACAAACCACTCACCTATATACACCTGTAAAGCCTCTCTGTCACTTCCGGTACATCAGAAAACCGCCCCACCATGCGCATGCGTCCAGGAGTTAGCCAACCGCATGGCTAATTTGCATATTCAATAACGTAATGACGTTTGCGTTCCAACCACGCATAGTTACTCCTTACTGTTTTAGCAGCTAATGCGCATGCCCAGGTGGCCGAAGTTCTAATAATACCGGACTAACTCTTACAAGTATAACTACTCTAAAATGTAAAAAAACTATCTATACCAAGTTAAAATCTATAATATGACTACCTGAGTTCTCAGAACAGACTTTATTCCTTCTATTTACAGAATATTAAGTAAGATACTTAGCATTTTTATATACAGTTTGCTAAGCTAATCACAGCCCCCTTAATTATCTTATCCACAGTCTCCAAACCGTCTATTATCTAGTTAAAATATGTTATACTATAATTATCAATATAACATATAGCTTCTATGCCAATTGGAGTGCAGTGAGAGACTTAGTTGTGGCTACCGCAATACACCATATCTTCAGAGACTTTGTGAACCCATATATTCTGGACCAGTCCATCTTCCTGGGTGTTGATGACCTAGACCGATAAATCATGGACATTACACTTAAAGGAAGACACCAAAGTCCATCTGTACATTCAGACCCTTGGGAGCCACTGTGTCTAAACGATAAATCCAGGAGGTCTCAATTTGGAGTAGTTTCGTGTTCCTATCTCCACCCCTTCGTAAGGGGGGCACATGATCAATCAACATGGTCCTTAAACTTGCCGCTGTGTGCCCAGCTTGAAGGAAATGTCTGGCGACCGGTTGATCAGATGTTTTCTTGTCAATCGCTTGTCTAATCGCATGGCGATGATTGGCCATTCTATCTCGAAATGTAGTAGAGGTCTTCCCCACATAGACAAGCGAACATGGACACATTAGTATGTATACAACATACGTACTCATACATGACAATCTGTGTAGAATCTTGTATTTTCTCCCAGTGTGTGGGTGGTGAAAGAACATTCCTGTTAACATACTATTGCACGTAGTGCAGTCCCCACATCTATAGCAGCCAACTTTTTTCCTGCTATCCAGCCAAGTACCTTTTTCATAGCACTTCACAGGGTCATTATGGACAAGTAAATCCTTCAAATTGGGTGCTCTCTTATAAGCCATCCGTGGGGCTGATGTGTGCAGGAATGGTAGTGATTTGTCAGTATTGATAATGTCCCAGTTCTTCTTGACCGATTCAGACAATATCTTGGACACGGGGTTGAACGTGGTAACAAAGTTAATGATATCGCTATTGTTTTCTACTTTATCAGTAGGACCATGATAAAGTAGAAAACAATAGCGATATCATTAACTTTGTTACCACGTTCAACCCCGTGTCCAAGATATTGTCTGAATCGGTCAAGAAGAACTGGGACATTATCAATACTGACAAATCACTACCATTCCTGCACACATCAGCCCCACGGATGGCTTATAAGAGAGCACCCAATTTGAAGGATTTACTTGTCCATAATGACCCTGTGAAGTGCTATGAAAAAGGTACTTGGCTGGATAGCAGGAAAAAAGTTGGCTGCTATAGATGTGGGGACTGCACTACGTGCAATAGTATGTTAACAGGAATGTTCTTTCACCACCCACACACTGGGAGAAAATACAAGATTCTACACAGATTGTCATGTATGAGTACGTATGTTGTATACATACTAATGTGTCCATGTTCGCTTGTCTATGTGGGGAAGACCTCTACTACATTTCGAGATAGAATGGCCAATCATCGCCATGCGATTAGACAAGCGATTGACAAGAAAACATCTGATCAACCGGTCGCCAGACATTTCCTTCAAGCTGGGCACACAGCGGCAAGTTTAAGGACCATGTTGATTGATCATGTGCCCCCCTTACGAAGGGGTGGAGATAGGAACACGAAACTACTCCAAATTGAGACCTCCTGGATTTATCGTTTAGACACAGTGGCTCCCAAGGGTCTGAATGTACAGATGGACTTTGGTGTCTTCCTTTAAGTGTAATGTCCATGATTTATCGGTCTAGGTCATCAACACCCAGGAAGATGGACTGGTCCAGAATATATGGGTTCACAAAGTCTCTGAAGATATGGTGTATTGCGGTAGCCACAACTAAGTCTCTCACTGCACTCCAATTGGCATAGAAGCTATATGTTATATTGATAATTATAGTATAACATATTTTAACTAGATAATAGACGGTTTGGAGGCTGTGGATAAGATAATTAAGGGGGCTGTGATTAGCTTAGCAAACTGTATATAAAAATGCTAAGTATCTTACTTAATATTCTGTAAATAGAAGGAATAAAGTCTGTTCTGAGAACTCAGGTAGTCATATTATAGATTTTAACTTGGTATAGATAGTTTTTTTACATTTTAGAGTAGTTATACTTGTAAGAGTTAGTCCGGTATTATTAGAACTTCGGCCACCTGGGCATGCGCATTAGCTGCTAAAACAGTAAGGAGTAACTATGCGTGGTTGGAACGCAAACGTCATTACGTTATTGAATATGCAAATTAGCCATGCGGTTGGCTAACTCCTGGACGCATGCGCATGGTGGGGCGGTTTTCTGATGTACCGGAAGTGACAGAGAGGCTTTACAGGTGTATATAGGTGAGTGGTTTGTGGTTAGTATTAGGAATCTTCTTTTGGGATAGATATGTTCTGATTACCCATTGAAAAAGATACCAGTTGGTATCGAAACGTTTGGGAACTTTGTCATTTGATGCTGGATACTTAATAAAGGATTTTGAAAGAGACCGGAGAGTGAAGCGTTTTTCTACCTTGAGGGGTTGAACGGATATTGCTATATGTTTTCAACGCAGCACCCCGGCGGATGTCTTATGTCACAGTGAGTGCACCTGTCTGGATATTTGTATATATATATATATATATATATATATATATATATATATATATATATACAGTGGGGTAAAAAAAAGTATTTAGTCAGCCACCAATTGTGCAAGTTCTCCCACTTAAGAAGATGAGAGAGGCCTGTAATTTTCATCATAGGTATACCTCAACTATGAGAGACAAAATGTGGAAACAAATCCAGACAATCACATTTTCTTATTTGGAAAGAATTTATTTCCAAATTATGGTGGAAAATAAGTATTTGGTCAATATCAAAAGTTCATCTCAATACTTTGTTATATATCCTTTGTTGGCAATGACAGAGGTCAAACGTTTTCTGTAAGTCTTCACAAGGTTGTCACACACTGTTGCTGGTATGTTGGCCCATTCCTGCATGCAGATCTCCTCTAGAGCAGTGATGTTTTGGGGCTGTCGCTGGGCAACACGCACTTTCAACTCCCTCCAAAGGTTTTCTATGGGGTTGAGATCTGGAGACTGGCTAGGCCACTCCAGGACCTTGAAATGATTCTTACGAGGCCACTCCTTCATTGCCCGGGCGGTGTGTTTGGGATCATTGTCATGATGAAAGACCCAGCCACGTTTCATCTTCAATGCCCTTGCTGATGGAAGGAGGTTTGCACTCAAAATCTCACGATACATGGCCCCATTCATTCTTTCATGTACACGGATCAGTCGGCCTGTTCCCTTTGCAGAGAAACAGCCCCAAAGCATGATGTTGCCACCCCCATGCTTCACAGTAGGTATGGTTTTCTTTGGTTGCAACTCAGCATTCTCTCTCCTCCAAACACGACGAGTTGTGTTTCTACCAAACAGTTCCACTTTGGTTTCATCTGACCATATGACATTCTCCCAATCCACTTCTGGATCATCCAAATGCTCTCTAGCATACTTCAGACGGGCCCGGACATGTACTGGCTTAAGCAAGGGGACACGTCTAGCACTGTAGGATCTGAGTCCCTCGCGGTGTAGTGTGTTACTGATGGTAGCCTTTGTTACGTTGGTCCCAGCTCTCTGCAGGTCATTCACTAGGTCCCCCCGTGTGTTTCTGGGATGTTTGCTCACCGTTCTTGTGATCATTTTGACCCCACGGGGTGAGATCTTGCATGGAGCCCCAGATCGAGGGAGATTATCAGTGGTCTTGTATGTCTTCCATTTTCTAATTATTACTCCCCCAGTTGATTTCTTCATACCAAGCTGCTTGCCTATTGCAGATTCAGTCTTCCCAGCCTGGTGCAGGTCTACAATTTTGTTTCTGGTCTCCTTCGATAGCTCTTTGGTCTTCACCATAGTGGAGTTTG